>NC_056739.1:606551586-606671252 GCF_019279795.1 Protopterus annectens
GCACAATGCATGGCATGACTCACAAGGGCAGTTAGCTTAGTACTAATCTATGAACCTATGAACATGATCAGCCATGCTGCCAGGTTCATAGTTTGGAGCCGATTGTGCAGGATTTGATTGTTCTGCTGAGACAGTAGATGTGGTATTTCAGGCAAGTACCAAGGAAGATTTTGAGACTTATTCCTTAGGATTGGGTTCCAGTGTTGGCGAGGCCAATCCAGGGCAATTAGAATCATTTTTGGTTTGTCTTGTCTGACCTTTAGTAGGACCTTGGGAAGAAGAGGCAGAGGGGGAAAGGCATAGACTGATAGGTTTTTCCAACTGAAGGAGGGCATCCACTTTCCATGCTTGTTCTGTGATAAGTCCTTGTGCAGAATTTGTCCAATTGATAATTCTGGGGCGAGGCAAATAGATCCATGTCCGGGCTCCCCCATTTCTTTATCATGCTGATGACTTGTGGATCCAGTTTCCGTGAAGCTCTGTCAGACACAGGAAAGGACCACTTCTTTGTAGGCCAATGTCTACTGAATCTTGGTGGCTGCACTTGTAAAAAGTCTTACAGTTTTCATAGCTTTGTCTCCCATTTTCTTTAATACCTCTTCTGCCTTATTACCAGAGTATCATACTGTAAAGGTGCATCCAACAATTTAGCTTTAACATGATCTGGCAAATTTTGCTCCTTTAGCCAGGCATGCCTTCTAATCACAGCTCCAGTAAATGCAGCCCTGCAGGAGGCCTCCAAGGATTCAAAACCACATTGTAAAGTAAGCTTTCCAAATTGTTCTGCCGCATGCAATAAATCCTGTAATTCTTTATTTTCCACACATTCAGAAATCAACATTTTCTGTTTCAATAATCCCATAACATGCTGTTGATATTTAAGCATATGAAACTGGCAGTTTAAGGCCCTAATTGCCAAGGTTGCAGACGTATAAACCTTCTTTCCCCATCTATCCAGCACCCTGGAATCTCTATCAGAGGGTGTAGGGTTGTTAGCTTTTGAGGCCTTTACACCTCTGTGACCCTGTGAGATAGTTTCAGGGTCAGCAGCAGGGTTTTTGAATAAAAATTTGAGTCCAGAACCCTGTACTATCTGTCTGGCTTGCTAGGAGCCTGAGGTAAGGAATCTGGAGTCATGCTCGATTCCGAAAACACAGCAACAATGTCTAGTACAGGAGGTAAGGCTAAAGGCCTATGCTGAGGGAGGAGGAGGAAATCCCTAAGCCTCTTTTTTGATCCTGAGAAATCTTGACTCTTCCCAATGAAAATTTTCCCTCAAAGTATGCAAGGTTTCTCCAAAGGAATAATCTTCAGGAGGAGATGCAGATGGGATGGGTTCCTCTGCATCTGAATCCTCATAGGGTGGTATAGAAAATTCCTGATCAGAAGAGGAATCAGAAGAAATAGAAACCTGATCTGAAGATTAATAAATCAGTGTCTTGCCTAGGCCTCTTATCGGGGGGGGGGGATGTTGGGAACCCCTGATCAAGGAAATTAGGTCTTCAGCCATTTTGATCATCTGCTTTTTGGGCATACAGGCCTGAGCACGTGGCTCATGCGTTGGTTTTTTAGTCTTAGAAGCTGCTTTTGTCTTTGAAGCTGGTGTTGGTTGTATATAGAAATGCTGAGGCCTGAAGACACCCTCAGAAGCCGGTGCCTGCTCAGTGGCTCCGGACCCATCCGAAAGATAGACATCCGTGGGTGCAATACTTTGAGAATCTCGCGGCATGCCGGACTCCACATGGGTTTCGGTAGAGGCCTGCGACTCGAAAGTAGCTGGTATCAGGGGCTGCGAAAGTGCCTCACTGAGTATCGGCAACTGGCTTAGGGAAAGCTTCTTCGGTTTTGGACCTTGCCGGTCTGGCTCTGTCCTTTTCTTTGCTTTTTTTGTGAACTCCGGTAGTCGGACTGCTATCCAATGACATTTCAGGGTAGTTAAATCAGTTTCCAAAATATTTTGAAGCAAAGATATACAGATGCTTAATAGTGCATTGGTTAAATCTAGCACAAAACCAATGGCAAGGCACGTTATGATCTGGGGCCTAGGCAAGGAATACAGTACTTATGAAAATCCTTATGAGGTATTTGCTTCCCACAAGTAATGCAATTATTAACTTTTACTGACATTGGTATGGAGCAAGAAAAAGTTTCCCCAACGGGGTACTTAGCTTTAATTTAAGACTTTGGTTCTGAAACTCTAATTCAAAAATTTCAGGAGTCGGCCGATCGGCACTTGTGAACTGCTTCTGGCACCGCACGGCAAGAAAGACTAAAGAAAATGGTGTTGGCTGCCTGTTTTATACCCCTGACGTCATGGAAGAGGAGACAGCAACTGACGCAGGACCCAAGACTTTGATATTCAGGCCGACTGAGGGTAACCTGCCAGCAGATTACCCAAATGTAATGACTGCAACAGTGAAACACGAAGAACATCTGCAGGTTCCACAGTTGAAGCATCTCGCAGCATACCGGACTGATGTGTCTCAGTAGAGTCCTGCGAATCTGAAGTAGCGGGTATCAGGGGCTGCGAAAGTGCCTCACTGAGTATAGGAACTGGCGACTAGCTTAGGAGAAGCGTCGACGACAGCTTTGGACCTAGGCAGCCTGTCTATCTTTGCATTTTTTCGGAATGTCGGTAGCTGAGTGGCTTACTGCAGACATATCTGGATAATTGAACCGAGTATCAAAATATTTAGAAGCGAAAATGTAACTACGATGAATAGTTCTTGGTTTAAATAAGGCACAAAACAGACAGCGAGGTAAGTTGTGATCAGGGCCTAGGCAAGGAATACAGTACGAATGAAAATCTTTAGGAGGTATTTGCTTTTCACAAGAAATCCAATTATTGACTTTTACTGAATCGGTTTAGAGTAAGAAAAAGTTTCTCCAACGGGGTACTTAGCAATAGTTGAAGACTTCGGTTCTGAAACTCGAAAATGAAAATTCCAGGAGTTGGCAGACTGGCACTTGCGAACTGCTTCTGCTTCGGGCACCGCACGGCAAGAAAGACCGATGTAATGGCATTGGCTGCATGCTTTATACCCATGACTACCTGTCATGGAAGGTGAGACAGCAACAGACGCAAGACCCAAGACTTTGATAATCAGGCAGACTGAAGGCTACTGCAAGCAGATAACCCAAATGTGATGACTGCAACAGTGAAACACGAACATCCTCTTTTGTACTTCGGTCACGACACAGGATTCCCATTGAAAGTGGTCTCATTTTCCTAATGGTTTCTGTAAAGGTTAAGTCTTCAACTGGTGAGTCAGGGTCAATGAACTCTTCCTCTGGAGAGCCAAACCCCAGGGGAGAGATAATTTGGGTGGTGTAAGAAAGAGAGTCCTCTGAGGAATCAAATAATTCCTCTTCTTCCCTGGCAGAAGACTGAGGATTAGGGCTAAGGAGTGGAAAGGCTACAACAGGGATCCCAGCAGAGGTAGGCCGCAAGGCCATGAAGACATTGAAGATACTCTGGCTGAAAGCTTTCCAATCTGGAGTGCTTTCAAGCGGTAGGGAAAGGTGCTTGGCTTTTTGTTTTTTCTTTAAAAGGCCTCACAGGAGTCCAAAATGGAGAGGACCTTGGGCCTGAGACAAATAGGGTTGGTGTGTTCCACGGAACCTGCAGAATAGGTAGGTTTTCCTCCCTCGACATCTGAAGCAGGTGTTGGTAAAGCCTCTAAGGACATGACGTCTGCTCGGGATTGTGCGGCTTCCTCATGGGTACCCTTTTATCCTGGCTAGTGGTAGCAGTTTCCTCTACCAGGCCGAGGTCTGCCATAGGCGGAGGTACGGAAGGTAGAGGCGCAGCCGAAGGAGAAGGCAGTGTGCTTTTGGGCCTTTTCTTAGACGGTTCTGTCAGGGCATCAGATGCACCTTTCAGCGTGATATGCTAAAGACATTGGTTTGCGAGGTAAAGGTTGACAGCCTGTAAGCAGAGACGTAGGGTTTTAGGGACTAATGCTTTACAGATGGAGCAGTTTTCATGGAAGTGTTCCCTTCCTAAGCAAAAAAGGCACTGATCTGGCGCATCTTTGCGGGGAATCTGCTGGCCACACTTAGACTTGCCCCTTCTGGGTGACATGAACAAACGTTAAGGACTGAAAGTTTCGCCAACGGGGTACTAATCCGAATTATTTTATCAGACGTCAGCAGTAAGCAGAACACCTGGCATATAAATGGCACTTTAAGAGTTGAGGGCTAGTGTGTGCAGATGTCACTTATGGCCCACGTTCCTGTCAGCCACATCAGACACACCAGGAGGAAAGTACAGTTGTGTACACTTACCATAAATGTAGATGTTGAGTGTTTTCACTGTTGCAGTCATTACATTTGGGTAATCTGCTGGCAGGTTGCCCTCAGTCTGCCTGATTAACAGTCTTGGGTCCTGCGTTGGTTGCTGTCCCTTCTTCCACGACATCAGGGGTATAAAACATGCAGCAGACGCCATTACATCAGTTTTTCTTGTCCCAAATGTCAGGTGCCCCCCCCCCCAAATGGAGAGCAAACTATATATAAAAAACACAAAAATATACCTCCAAACAAAAGTAAATGCACCAAAAAGGCTTTTAAACATAGTGAAAGAAAGTAGAGGTATAGCAAGAGGAGAAAACAAGTGGGCTGGAGGGAGGGTAACCAGGACTGCAACAGTGAATACACTCGAACATCTACATTTATGGTAAGTGTACACAACTGTACTATGTTTTGTGTTTCACTGTTGCAGTCATTACATTTGGGTAGATTCCCAAAATTATGGTTGGGAGGATGGATTTATACAGCATTAGGCCCTGCAACACAGCAGTGGCAAAGCCAGCTCTGGATTTAGGGAAAATTGGTAAGTAATAATGCTTGGTGAAAGTATGAACTGAACTTCAGGTAGCAGCTTCTAGAATATCCCTAGTAGGAACACATCTGAGAAAGGCCAAGGTAGATGCAGCCCTGGTGGAATGAGATCTGATCCCCTGGGGGATAGGTTTTCCATGGTGCTTATAACAGAAATTAATACAATGGCTTATCCATTTAGAAATGTTTTGCTTTGAAATAGCCTTCCCCTCTGTGCTGCAGCAAATCCTACCAGCAGTTGTCCAGTTTTTCTTCTAAATTTGGTCCTGTCCAAGTAGAATCTAAGTTGTCTGTGTACATCCAATGAATGCAGAATCCGCTCCCCCTTGTTCTATGGATTGGGAAAGAAAGTTAGCAAATGAATGGACTGATTAAGAGCCACACTGGATACCACCTTGGGCATGAATGATGGATTGGTCCTGAGTGACACCCTGTCCGCACGAAAGATGATGAAAGGCTCCACTACCACAAAGGCTTGTAATTCAGATATCCTTCTAGCTGAGGTGATTGCTAAACGGAAGGATGTTTTCCAGGAAAGAAATTTAAGTCTGCAGTAGCAGCTGGCTCGAAAGGAGGTAGAGTGGGTTTCTCCAATACAAAGTTAAGGTCCCAGGCAGGGGTTGGAGCTCTCCTGGGTGGTCTCAAGTTTTTAGCCCCTCTGAGATACTGCTTTAGAAGGGGATGAATGAAGGGGGGGGGGGTTCTGTGTTGTAATGAGCTGTAATAGCTGAGGCATGGATTTTTATGGAAGAAAAAGACAGGCCCTTGTGAAGCATCGCAGTTAAGTATTGCAAAATCGGAGGTAAACTGGGCACTGCTGTGCTCATCCCTTGAGATAGACTCCAGGCACAGAATCTTTTCCATTTGTCAGCATAAGATTTTTTAGTACTAGGTCTTCTCGTCTTCAAAATGACATCCATCACAGGTTTGCTGGGGGATGTTAAGGGGGAATTTAAGTGATTAGCCAAGCTGCAAGTTTCAATGTTTGGAGCTGAGGGTGCAGAATTTGGTTCTCCTGCTGAGACAGTAAGGAAGGTGAGGGAGGTGCCACGGTGAAATGTGTGACACTGCGCAGGAGTGGGTACCAGTGTTGGCGAGGCCAGTCTGGAGCAATCAAAATAATTTTTGGCTTTTCCTGGTTTGACTTTTAGTAGAACTTTGGACAGCAGAGGCAGAGGGGGGAAAGGCATAGACAGTTTTTTCCAGCTGAAGGACAAAGCATCCCTTTCCAGGCTTTTCGTAATTAGTTCTTGTGCAAATTTTGTCCAACTGGTAGTTCTGGGGTGAGGCAAAAAGATCCATGTCTGGGCTCCCCCAATTGCATGTCAACATGTTGAAAATCAGTGGTTCTAGTTTCCATTTGTGTGGGTCCATGAAATTTCTGCTTAGTTTGCTAGAACATTCAGCTTTCCTGGCAGGAATTGAGCTTGTAGTTGTACTTGGTAACTCAAGGCCATGTTCCACAATGCCATGGCTAGTCTGCAGAGGGGGTAGAAATGTGCTGGTTTATGTACCACATAACCGTGGTGTTGTCAGTCTATCAGTAATTGTCCTGGATGAAGGTAGTCCTTGAAGGCTGTCAGAGCATTCTGTACAGCTAGCATTTCTTTTTGACTGATATGAAGGTGCATTTGATTTGGGCTCCATTTGCCCGGAATGCACCTCCCTGCCAGATGAACCCCCCCCATGCATAGCCTGATGAGTCTGTAGTTACGGTTTGGGCGGCAGGAGGTGGTGTGAATAGAAGTCCCTTGTTTTGGTGGCAGGCCTCTGCCCACCATAGGAACTCTAGGAACAGGCAAGGTATGATTGGAATCATTGTTTCCAGGCTGTGACAATGTTGACTCCATAAACTTTTTTTAGTACCACTGAAGTTTCCTCATATGCAGTACTGCATATGGAATTAGAAGAATGCAGGAGGCCATGAACCCCACAGCTTGCAGTATTTGCCTTGCAGATAGGGTTTTTGTGGCCACCTGTTTGAAGTAAGTCACCAAATGAATTTGCTTTTCTGGCTTAAGGAAAGGCATCTGGGCAGTTGTATTCAAGCTTGCACTCAGGAATGTAATTTTTTGAGAGGGTACCAGTAGTGATTTATTTTCGTTTATGGTGTACCCTAGACAAGTTTGGACTCTTTTTAGAAACACCAGATGTTTTAGAAGAATGGCCTGGTTTTCTGCCTGAATTAGACAATCGTCCAGGTATGGATATATTTGAGTATTTATTTGCCTGCAAAATGCAATTACTGCAGCCAGGCACTTTGTGAATACCCTGGGCGCAATAGACAAGCTAAAGGGCAGTGCACAGAACTGAAAGCATGCAGCCTGCTTTGAAGCCTAGGTATCTTCTGCAAGATTCCCTGACTGGGATATGCAGGTAAGCCTCTTAAATCTAGAGTTGCCAACCAGGCATCCCTGCCTAGCATAGGAAGTAACTGGTGTAGAGTCAGCATCTTGAATTTTGGAATGTCCAGAAAGGTGTTTAGACAGGTCCAGAATTGGACTCCATGATTTGTCTTGTCTGGGTACCAGGAAACGTCTGGAATAGAAACCTTGTCCCTTTTCCTCTTCTGGTACTAGCTGAATAGCCCCCATGTTTAGGATGGAAAGTACTCGTTTCTGAGCCTCTGTCCACTGACGTGAGGGCAGGTCTGGCCACCTGTTTGGGGTTGGCAATGTATGGAAATGAAATCTGTACCCCTGGGACACTAACACCCATTTATCCTGGGTTATAAGTTGCCAGTTTAAGGAATGAAGAGAGTCTGCTTTCCCCCCAAAGGGGCGGCTAAGAGGTAAGTGCTTGGTAATGTTAAAGGGAAGTCCTTGAGACTTTTTACCATAGGGTGGTGCCTTGTTTCCAGATTTGGAAGTGGAATCACCCCATTGTTTAGTAAGTCCCTTGGGAATGAAAACTGGTGCTTTTGGAATGTCTGGGTTTGGCTGGAATGGCTCTGGAAGGAGCTGGAAAGGACCAGTTCTTAGTAGGCCAGTGCCTTCTAAATCTAGGAGGTTGTACTTGTAAGAAATCTTTCACAGTTTGCATAGATTTAGCTTAATCTTCCATTTTTTTTTTTTTTTTTTAGAAATTCTTCAGCCTTATTACCAAACAGGCAGTCCTTGTGTAAAGGGGCATCCAAAAGTTTTGCTTTAACGTGATCAGGCAGAGATTGCTCCTTAAGCCAAGCATGCCTTCTAAGCAGAGATCCAGTAACAGCAGCCCTGCAGGAGGCCTCTAAAGAATCAAAACCACATTGCAAAGTACGTTTGCCAACTTGTTCAGCTGAATGCAATAAATCCTGTAAATCTTTATTCTCCACACAGTCAGAAATCAACATTTTCTGTTTAAACAGTCCCATGATATGTTGTTGATATATTAGCATATGGAATTGACAGTTTAAAGCCCTGATAGCCAAGGTTACAGAAGTATAAACCTTTTTACCCCATCTATCCAGCGCCCTAGAGTCTCTATCAGAAGGGGTAGGATTTGCAGTAGAAGCCTTAATGCTCTTGGGTCACTGATAAACAGTTTAAGGGTCTGCAACAGGATTTTTGAAAAGGAATTTGTGGGATTCAGGAACCCTGTAGTACCAGTCTGGTTTGCTAGGGGCTGGAGGCAAGGAATCAGGGGCCATACTGGATTCCGAAAACACAACAATGTCTAGCACAGGAGGTATAGCCAAAGGCCTATGCTGAGGAAGAAGGAAATCCCTAAATCTCTTTTTAGATTCAGAGAAATCCTGATTTTCCCAGTGGAAATGCTCCCTTAAGGTATGCAAAGTTTCCCCAAAAGAGAAATCCTCAGGTGGAGAAGCAGAGGGAATGGAATCATCTGTATCAGAGTCCTCATAAGTGGGTATGCACAAATACAGATCATTAGTAGAGTCAGAAGAAACAGAGTCTTGTTCAGAAGATTCATAGTCAAGTTCAATCCTAGGCCTCTTTGGGGTGGGGGGGTTACTACCCCTGATTAGAGTAATTAAATCTTCAGCCATTTTGATCATTTTTTTAGGCATAGGGGCCTGAACATGTGGCCTGGGCGTTGGTTTTTTAGACCTAGATTGAGATTTAAGCCCAAGTATTTAAGTTGGAGTCTGTTTAATATGCAAGTCTGTAGGCCTGAATACACCCTCAGAAGCCGGTGCCTGCTCAGCGGCTCCAGAATCATCCAAGGTAGAGACATCCGCGAATTCCATATGTGAAGCATCTCGCGGCATACCGGACTCCGAATGGGTCTCAGCAGAGGCCTGCGAATCAGAAGTAGCAGGTATCAGGGGCTGCGAAAGCACTTCACGTAGTACCGAACGGGCGACTGGCTTAGAAGCGTCGTCAGTCTTGGACCCCAGCAACCGGTCTTGCTTTGCATTTTTTTCAGTATTCCAGTAGTTGGATGGCTAACAGTTGTCATTTCTGGATAATTAAACAGAGAACTGAAATATTTAGAAGCAAAAATGTACCGATATTGCGCTGATTAAACAAAGCACAAAACCGACAGCAAGGAACGTTGTTGGTCAGGGCCTGGGCAAGGAATACAGTACAAATGAAAATCCTTATGAGGTATTTGCTTCCCACAAGTAATACAATTATTAACTTTTACTGACATCGGTAAGGAGCAAGAAAAAGTTTCCCCAATGGGGTACTTAGCTTTTAGTTGAAGACTTCTGAAATTTTCGTTTGAGTTTCAGAACCGAAGTCGGCCGACCGGCACTTGCGAGCTGCTTCTGCTTCAGGCACCGCACGGCAAGAAAGACTGATGTAATGGCATTGGCTGCATGTTTTATACCCCTGATGACCTGACGGCAAACGGCGCAGGACACAAGACTTTGTTAATCAGGCTGAAAGAGGGCAACCTGCCTGCAGATTACCCAAATGTAATGACTGCAACAGTGAAACACGAAGAACATCTGAAAAACGTTTGAATACTGGCCAGACGCACGCGAAAGAAAGGTAAACCTCTATGTAGAATATTGCAACATAGGAATAGGACATCCTAAAATACAACTTTGTGCACACTGCAAGAAAAAGGGTATGAGAATTCACTCACTGCAGACTGTGCACCTTGAGACTCAGGAGGTAAATCACACCAGATAACACCACATTACAATCAGACCAAAAGAACAATGTAAATCACCATCAATGCTGTTGTTATCCAACAGGAAAGACAACCCATTAAAAACCACTGAGCGCACCACCTCAGCACTATCTACCACAGAAGACAATGAAATTGATCAGACATTTTCATGCAAATATGAATGCAACTGCCCATAAAAGATCTTCACCTGAACCTTTCCAGAAAGGAAAGGCTTGAGATTATGCTAGACTTATTCAGATCATAAGGATCTAAAGCATCCCTTTTCAAGAATGGGGTAATCAGTGCCTCCTTAAACCAGAAAAACACAACCAGCTATGACAAGTCTTAAGGTCAAGCAAACTAAAAAGGACAAAAAACAGAATTTTTTTTTTGGGGGGGGGGGGGGGGGTCCAAAAGTACAGTTGTGTACCTACCATAAATGTAGATGTTAGAGTGTATTCACTGTTGCAGTCATTACTATTGGGTTATCCTGCTGGCAGGCTACCCGCAGTCTGCCTGAATTCCAAAGTCTAGGTCCGGCATCGGTTGCTGTCGCCTCCTCCCTGACGTCAGTGCGCCAGGGGTATAAAAGATGTAGCAGACGCCATTTTCTTCAGTTTTTCTTGCCCCAGATGTCAGGTGCCCCCAAAAGGGTAGGCTAAAAATATGTCTATAAAGCATGCATGCACCAAGTAACAAGTTTCCTTCATCTTCAAGCAAATACACCACAGAGGTCGTATAGAATAGAAAAGTACAGATAAGGTCCAGCAAAGATAAGAGGGATGGTGGTGGTGGTGGGGGGGGGGGTAACCTGGACTGCAACAGTGAATACACTCAAACATCTACATTTATGGTAGGTACACAACTGTACTATGGTCATCGTGTTTCACCGTTGGTCATTACTATTGGGTTGAATCCCAAAGCTAAGGTTGGGAGGCTGGAACTAAATAGAATTAGGAGCGGCTATGAGGCCCTGCAAGACTGCAGTGGCAAAGCCTGCCCTGGATTTGGAATAGAGTGGTAAGTGGTAGCGCTTTGTAAAAGTGTGCACTGAACTCCAGGTTGCAGCCTCTAAAATATTTTTGGTTGGCACTCCTCTGAGGAAGACTGCTGAAGTGGCTGCTGCTCTGGTTGAAGGTGGCCTAAGGCCCTTATGCACTGATCTGCCATGTTGAGAATAGCATAAACAAATGCAGTGACCTATCCACTTGGAAATAGTCTGCTTTGAGATGGCCTTTCCTTGTGATCCTGCAGCATATGCTACCAGTAATTGCTCAGTCTTTCTGAAAGCTTTGGTTCTGTCCAAGTAGAAGCGCAGTTGTCTGTGTATGTCCAAAGAATGCAGAAGTTTCTCAGCCTTATTCTGTGGGTTTGGATAAAAAGTAGGCAAATGAAGTTTGGTTGAGGGCCACACTGGACACTACCTTAGGCATAAATGTGGGGGTTTGTCCTTAGAGAAACCCTATCTGGATGGAAAATAATAAAAGGTTCAACAGCCATGAGTGCCTGTAGCTCTGAGACTCATCTTGCAGAGGTTATTGCTAGGAGCAGAGTTGTTTTCGATGATAAACATTTTATATCAGCTGTAGCGGGGTTGGCTCAAAAGGAGGCAGAGTGAGTTTTTCTGAGACATAATTGAGGTCCAGTGCAGGTATTGGTGATCTCCTTGGAGGCCGTAAGTTTTTGGCTCCTCTGAGGTACTGCATTAAGGATGAGAAAAAATAGGTGGCTCTGTATTGTTTGTTAGTGTCTTTCGGCTTTTCTCAGGTAGGGGGCGCCACAGCGGAACACCGGTCCGCTAATGATTGGCAGTAGATTTTTTACGTGCTGGCTTGCCGGGCCTAGCGCACAACCTTCAAGGATGGAATGCCCATCCACGCATGTCACCACACAGAAGACGCTCTGAGAATCTAACGGCCAACGTCTGAGGCGACAAAGCTACCACAGCACCACCACCGCAGTACTGAAATGGCAGAGGTATGAATCTTAGTTGATGAAAAGGATAGGCCTTTGTCCAGCATTTCAGTTAAGCATTGCAAAATCTGAGGGATATTTGGAACAATCATGTTAATTCCTTGAGCCTGGTTCCAAGCACAGAATCTCTTCCATTTTTCTGCATAAGATTTTCTGGTACTGGGCCTCCTGACCTCCAAGATAACATCCATCACAGCTTTAGAGAGAGGTGTGTTTTGAAAAGCTACATTATCAGACATGCTGCCAGATTTAAGGTCCTGAGTTGGCTGTGCAGGATCTGATTATTTTGTTGGGTCAGTAAGTGAGGAATTTGAGGTAATGCCCATGCTGGGCATTGAGTCAAGTTCCTTAGGATTGGGTACCAGTGCTGGCGGGGCCAGTCTGGGGCAATCAGTATCATTTTTGGCTTCTCGTCTGACCTTTAGGAGCACCTTGGGGAGGAGAGGCAGTGGGGGGAGAAAGGCATATACTGTTAAGTTTTTCCAGCTGAAAGATAGAGCATCCACTTTCCATGCTTGCTTATGATAAAGTCCTTGTGCAGAATCTCTGTAGTTGGCAGTTGTGAGGGGAGGCAAATAGATCGATGTCCAGGCATCCCCAATTCCTTGTTATCATGTTGAAGACTTGTGGATCCAATTTCCACTCGTGGGGATCCATGAGGTTTCTGCTTAGCTCATCTGCCAGAGTATTTATCCTTCCTGGCAGGAATTGTGCTTGCAGATGTATTTGTTAAGTCAATGCTGTGTCCCACAAAGTCATGGCTAGTCTGCAAAGGGGGTAGGAATGTGTGCCTCCCTGCTTATGTACCACATGACTGTAGTATTGCCCATCCTTATCAGTAGTTGTCCTGGATGAAGTAGGTCCTTGAAGGCTGTTAGGGCATTTTGAACAGCTAGCACCTTTTTGATTGATATGTAGATGCATTTGGATTGCGGACCATGAGTCCTGAGTACATCTTATTGCCATGTGGGCCCCCCAGGCATAGTCTGATGCATCTGTTGTCAATGTCTGTCTGGCTGGGGGTATGGTGAATGGCTGTCCCTTGTTGTGGTGACAGGCCTTTGGCCAACATCAAAACTCCTGTTGCAGGCAGGGAATGAGTAATTGTTTCCAGGCTGTGGCAATGTTGAGTCCAAACACTTTTTAGATACCATTGTAGCTTCCTCATATGCAGTCTTGCATATGGAATTAGCAGAATGCAGGATGCCATGAAGCCTAAAGCCTGCAGAATGTTTCTTGCAGTTAACTGGGTGTTTGTTGCCAACTTTTTGAAATAAGTAGTCAGTTGCCTTTGTCTGGCGTGAGATAAGCCATCTGGGCAGTTGTATTTAAGCTTGCACCCAGGAATATTATCTCGAGAGGGTACAAGTTTTGATTTCTTTTCGTTTACTGTGTACCCTAGGCATGTTAATCTTTTTACAAACGCCAGATGCTGTAGTAGTATGTCCTTGTTCTCTGCTTGAATAAGGCAGTCGTCCAAGTAAGGATATATTTGTATTCCTTTTTGTCTGCAAAATGCAACTACTGGTGCCAGGCATTTTGTGAAGACCCTGGGCGCAGTAGATAAGCCAAAGGGCAGTGCAGAGAATTGGTAGTGCATTGAGCCAGCTATGAATCTGAGGTATCTTCTACACGATTGTCTGATTGGAACATGCAGGTATGCCTCTTGGGTCTAAAGTTACAAGCCAAGCCTTCTTGCCAAACATGGGCAGAAACTGCTGCAGAGCCAACATTTTGAATTTTAGAATATCCAGGTATGTTTAGAATAGATAGGTCCAGTATTGGCCTCCAGGCTTTGTCCTTTCTGGGCATCAAGAAAAAAGTCTCGAGTAAAATCCTTGTCCCTGCTCTTGCTGTGGAACTTGCTGAATGGTCCTAGTGTCCATGAGGGATGAAACTTGTTTTTGTGCCTCTGCCCATTAATTTTTTGGCAGGTCTGGCATACCGTTTGCCCTTGGCAGGGTGTGTGCAAGTGGAACCTGTAACCTTGTGATACTATGTTCAAGACCCATTTGTCCTGAGTGATTAGGTGCCAGTTTTGAGAAAAAAGTGCTAATTTTCCCCCTAAGAGCTGCCAGAAGATAAGTGCTTGGCACTGGCAGGGGGAAGTCATTGGGACTGCTTTCTGTATGGCTGTGATTTGTCTTCTCCGCTTTTGGAGGTAGAAGCACCCCATTGTTTAGACCTGTATGAGCCTTGGGGCTGGGATCTGCCTCTTTGTGGCCTGTCTGAAACTGGAAAGGACCAATTCTTTGTAGGCCAGTGTCTGCTAAATCTTGGAGGCTGCATCTGTAAAAAAAATCCTTGACTGTTTGCATAGATTTGGCTTTGTCCACCATTTTCTTCAACACCTCTTTTGCTTTAACACCAAACAAAGTATCACGCTGTAATGGAGCATCTAATAATTTTGCTTTAACATGATCAGGCAGATTCTGTTCCTTTAACCAAGCATGCCTCCTAATGACAGAACCCGTAACAACGGCTCTGCAGGCGGCCTCCAAAGAATCAAAACCACATTGTAAAGTACGCTTTCCAACTTGTTCAGCTGCATGCAATAAATCCTGCATTTCTTTATTTTCTGCACATTCAAAATTAGTCAACATTTTCTGTTTAAGCAGTGTATTGCTGATATTTAAGCATGTGAAACTGACAATTTAAAGCCGTTATAGCCAAGGTAGCAGAAGTGTAAACCTTTTTTCCCCATCTGTCCAGTGCCCTGGAATCTGTCAGAGGGGGTAGGGTTTTTTGCAGTGGAAGCCTCGACTCCCTTGGGACCCTGAGAGAGAGTTTCTGGGTCAGCAGCAGGGTTTTTAAAAATAAATTTGTGGGAGTCTGGAACCCTGTAGTATCTGTCTGGCTTAACAGGAGCTGGAGGTAAGGAGTCAGGAGTCAGACTGAACTCTGAAAATACGTCTACAATGTCCAGCACAGGTGGAATAGCCAGGGGCCTGTGCTAAGGCAGTAAAAGAAAGTCTCTGAGCCTTTTCTTAGATTCTGAATAATCTTGGCTCTCCCAGTGGAAATGCTCCCTCATGGTATGCAGCGTTTCCCCAAAAGAATAATCCTCAGGAGAAGAAGCTGAGGGAATAGATTCTTCAGCATCAGAATCCTCATAAGGAGGAAGAGAGTATTCCTGATTAGAAGAGGAATCAGATGAAATGGAAACCGGATCTGAATATTCATATTCTACCTCTTGCCTAGGCCTCTTATCAGGAGGGGGATGAGAAACCCTGATCAAAGTAATTAGGTCTTCGGCCATTTTGAGCATCTGTTTTTTAGGCATGGAGGCCTGTCCATGGGGCTGTTGTACTTGTTTGTCTTTAAAGCTGCCTTTGAAGCTGAAGTAGTTTTAACTTATAACTGTGTAGGCCTGAAAACGTCCTCAGAAGCCGTTGCCTGCTCAGCAGCTCCAGACCCGAATGGTTTCTGAAGGTCCAATATCTTGAGTTTCTGTAGGCCTGGTTGACTCCACGTGGGAGTCTGTATCGGCCTGTGGCTCTAAAGTAGCGGTAGTCGGGGGCTGCGAAAGCGCATCACTGAGAACCGGCGAATGGCCTAGAAGAAGCCTCGTCTGTTTTGGACCTCTGATGCCCGTCCTCTTTCTTGGCATTTTTTTTAAACTCCGGTAGTCGGCTGTTCCGATGGCATTATATAATTAAATCTTCTGCCAAAGTAATGAAATGCAAAATCGTACCGATGCTTAGTACGTTGGTTAAATCTAGCACAAAACCGACAACTAGCAACATCGTGGTCAGGACCTAGGCAAGGAATGCAGTAAGAATGAAAATCCTTATGAAGTATTTCCTTCCCACAAGAAATACAATTATTAACTTTTTCTGACATCGGTCTAGAGCAAGAAAAAAGTTTCCTCAATGGGGTACTTGGCTTTTAATGAAGACTTTGGATCTGAAATTCGAACTTGAAAATCTTAGGAGTCGGCCGACTGGCACTTGCGAACTGCTTTTGCTTCGGGCACCGAGCGGCAAGAAAAAGGGGAAAATGGCGTCGGCTGCATCTTTTATACCTCTGGCGCACTGACGTCAGGGAGGAGGGGACAGCAACAGACGCCGAACCTAGACTTTGGAATGCAGGCTGACTGCGGGTAGCCTGCCAGCAGGATTACCCAACAGTAATGACTGCAACAGTGAAACACGAACATCTACAAGTTTCTTGTATGCATAGAGTAGTAGAGAGAAAAATCCTCCGTTAAGAGGCACACTTTGTGGAATAAAACAGGTGAATTATAATCGATTAGAAGAAATATGCAAGGTCAAGCAGCCTAACACAGCAACTTGTCAATTTGCAAGTCAAGAAACCTCTCTGGTCAAATACACAGACTTCTGGAGATCTTTGCCTTGCATCAGGCCAATTTCCCACAACAAGCCTACTGTCCAAGCAGTCATTTGAGCTCCAACCTCTGCTCAGTCTTTCTCAGCTCAGAGAGCTCAAGAAAATAACACAGCATACCATCTGAAATCAATAAGGTGTACATGGCAAAAGGCCAAGGTATAAGTAGTAATCATGAGTGATAAGCATATATGGTACTAGCTGAAGCAGTCAACCTCAGTTTTGTTAAAGCTGCTAAACACTGCAAGAAATGTTTGAACAAACATTCAAAACCGCTTTTAGTCTACATCACTATAAAGTGTTATCTACTAGCTGACAGTGTGCATGAGATAGAGTACATGGTGGAATGAGTTATTAAGTAGTTAGTTTTAACATGCTGGGGGGGTAACCATGGTTTTACAACTTGTGGATTGAGAAGCAAACTGCCAAGGCTAACTTTGGCTGTAGCTGCCACCTATATCTTTATATAGATGCATGTAATCTACATCTATACAGAACTAATCACTCTCTATATATTAGATCTATACATAACTATATATCTATATACATATTTATATCCACACACACACTATATATATATATATATATATATATATATATATATATATACACACACACACACACACACACACACACACACATACATGTACGTTGACACACCTGTGCCCTGGTCTAGCAATCAAGGAGCCTCAATCCTCACCACTAACACCAGAGAGGGAGTCTCGTATGAAGAAAGGATAAATGCACACAGTAAAGTGCAATTTCCCTTAAGAGCACACAGACATCACAGTCAGTCCGGGGCTGGTCGCTCCCTTGCTCTCCAGGTCCCTAATAAGACTCCCCACTGGCACAGCTATAGGGTCCAGATCTCAGCCTAGTGGGCAAGCTAAAACCTCTAGCACCCTCTGTCCAACCAGTGCTTCGTGTCCCTGCCCAAGTAGCTGACACACAAAGTTTATACAACCACACAGACACTCCTGGGGAAAACTGGCACAGGTTCTCCAGCTGTGACCCTTTTCCCAGACTATACGGTAGTACTCTGCCACCACCCACTAATAATCAGCTACTCAAAGGCCCTTAAAAGGCTGTCCAATTACTGTGCATTATTATCCAATTGGTAGTATAACCAAAAAGTCAAGGCTTAGAGTGACTTGGTACACTAATTACTATAAATATGCAATATAAATCTAGAGCTTAAATCATCTGTACACAAAACAACCACAGTTTAAATGTTTTAAATTATTTAATAAATAAAAACGAGAATACTTCACTACACAGTGCTAGACAAGAGTTCAGGGATCATAGAGAAATACTTAAAATAATTCAGTAGTACATTTCTGACATCACAGAAAAACAGTCTAATCTTTATAGTTCCTAGCTATTTGAATGAAAACCCAAGTTTAAGATAACTTACATAAGAAAACAGGCAGAGTGCTGATGAGTTGAATGGTCAAGACAAAAATGCTTAATCCTCTCTGGTTCTCTGTTTAAATTGAAACTGCAGTTCTGATTTACATTACATCGTTCTTCACACTTTCCTGGGGTTCTCAGGCTACACTACATCATTCTTCCACTTCCCTAGGTTCCCAGGCTAACAGAAACTACATTTACATTCTTAAAATCTCCCTTTTGCTATCATGCAGCTGGTCAGAGCAATAAAAATACATTTGCATGTTTAAATCAAGCAATCTAACTCTTGGATAAAACGGAAAGAATTTCATCTAGACCCCTCGGCACCACTCTACATCAAAGGGTCACCACATGCTTTACTTTGGTCAGTAGAGTGTACTGTTGTCACATTTCCAGTTCCACATGTAACTATTTCTTTACATATAAGACAAGAAAGCCTGTCTCTTACACCGATATTTACAAATGACAGAATTCTATCTGGCTAGGCTGGCAGCCTTCATCTATCTTTACCCACTCATCACATACGTATACATCTATATATCTATCTTTGTTTCTATACATCTATACGTGTATGTGTGTGTGTGTGTATTATATATATATATATATATATATATATATATATATATATATATTTATAAAATACACACATCCACACATGTATGCAACTATGTATCTATTTTAGTCGCCATACATCTATACTCATCTATATCTATAAATATATCTATAGGTCTTTGCATCATCAATTTCTTACTTTTCTCACTTACTGGAAAATTACATTCATGAGACAACTTCGCCAAAAACATATTAACTAACACCCAGATCACCAAAGTTGTACTCTGGGAAACTAATCACATGAATAAGACCACAGTTGGGGAAAAAAAAACACCTTTAAAAATGATAGCAAAGCTTTCGGGTTACGACCCTTCTTCAATACTAATACATAGATTCAAAAACCACATGGGTTTAAGTAAGAGTCAAAAATCACATGACATGCAGCCCAATTGTCATGTGACAAATTACAACGTAATAAAAAATAATACATATTAAAACATATCTAATAGCAAATATAATTGAACAAGCATATAAACAATCAACAACATAACTTTGTCCGTTGCAGTTTAAGTAAAATAGGTTTCAGAGTAATAGCAGAATTTATACCAGGTGAATGGTCAGCTGCTAATCTCAATATCCATTTGTATTCCTTAATTTCCAATAAGTTGTTAATATCACCACCTCTCAGATGTATACAGCATATCTATAACCCTAAATTTGAATTTTTGTTCAGAGCCATGCGTATTTATATGCTTAAATAAAGCATTTCTATCATTTGCTCTCCTAATCTCTGATTTGTGTTCAATAATTCGCTCCTTTAGTTTTCTAGTTGTTTTCCCCATATAAAAGGAGGAACATGACAGGCATGTTGCCAAATATATAACATTAACACTAGCACATGTAGCTGTTGTATGAACTTTATAGGTTTTACCAGTTATCGGATAAATATGTCACTATTAGTACTCAATGTTAGTACAAGTGCAATTCATGCAACAATAAGTACCATATCTCGAGGATAATGGAGGACTGAGACCTCCATTAAAATCCTTGTAACATAGTTTTAACCTCTGATGATGTCATCAAAACAACCCAGTTTTTTTTCAATAATTCGTTTGACTTGATATGTCCTAGTATTGTAAGTAGTGATATATCTAAGTCTAGAATCCTTCGGTACATTCCTATCAGAGGACGTAGTTGATTCATCCATTAAAAAAATAGGTTTAAGTTTCGTACATTTATCAGCTATAGCATTAGATGTAAAGTGTGATAACAATCCAGGATCATATCCACTATTCATAACCTCTAGCAACCTCTCATCAAGCTGCAGAATAAAAGAGGTCTCATCAGTATTTAATCTACTAGCTCTGTTAAATTGGGATGTTACTATTCCTTTAAACTCATGTGGGGCATGCATACTAATATTATGTATATATCTGCCCGCATATACCTCCTTTCTATGAATACTAGTATGAAGTGTATTTTAACATCCAAGAAAATCGCCATTTTCTGAATAATCTATTTTCAATTTTAGAAAAGCTGTAGTACTATTTAGATAATCTATGTATTCAAGCAACTGGGAGGAGGACCCTTTCCAGATCAGAAAACAATCATTTTTTTTCCAACTGTGGTCATATTCATCATCTTCTTGCAGCAGTTCAATGTTTTGTGTTTGGTAAACTAACCACTTGCCACCACAAACACACAGAAGCAAATCAAACTAATCCAAGTGGGAAGGCTTTGCCCCCCCCCACCAAACGAAATATACCAACTCCGAGATAAAACTTCTTTCGGCTTTTCCTGGTTAGGGGTAGTCACAGCGGATCACCTGTCTGCTCATGATTGGCAGTGGAGTTTTATGGTGTCAAGTGGCCAGCCAGCGCCAAAACTTCCACAGAAGGCGCACACATGCATGCACTCGTACCTAGGGCCAATTTAGAGTGTCCAATCCACCTACAGCATGTCTTTGAGATGTGGGAGGAAACCGGAGCACCCGGAGGAAACTCACACGACCCCACGGAGGACATGCAGACTCTGCACAGAAGGCACCTCAGCAGAGTATCGAACCAGAGGAACTTTTGCTGTGAGGCAACGCTAACCGCTACACCACTGCGGCCGCCCCAACTCTGAGATTACACTATAATGGTGAAAGGGTAAAGTTCACCATGGTGGTCAAGTGGTTAGTTTCTTGAAACACAATTTTGATCTGGGTGTTCATTAAAATGAGGTTTTGGCGAAGTCATCTCGTGAATGTAATTTTCATTTAAGTTAGAATACGATATCAGCTAGACCTGCCCACACACACGCACTGCCACACACGCGGATTCACTTCAGAATCTCAAACTTCTGAAAACCCGAATGTCATACAGTCGAGACCATATAAGAGTTTTCAAAAGCTCGAAACCCTGAAATGAATCCAGAAAAAAAAATATAAAATAAAACATTTCTGCAGGGGGGCAAGCCCCCCTGCACCCCCCACACCTAAGCTACATAAATATACCATTTTCAGATGTTCGAGATTCTGAAGGGAACCCATATACACATACCTTTTCTCAATGCGTGTATTTAGAATACATTTAATATGCACTGCAACATTCAACCTCTTTTTGAATGTTTAAGCAAAAAATCAGCTCCATTACCTCTCTTGATATCAGATGAGGGAGCAGATTCTCTCAATTTACAATTGATTTTATCACCATGGAATGGCAAGTGCTTCATGCAGGTTGCCATGCATACCAGATTAGACTACTCACAACTTGCACAGTAGTTTAATTCTCAACATTTAGCCATAACAGGATGTGTAAAATATGTTACACACTTGCTATATTTACATTATAGACCAAAAAGAAACAGAAACCTGCAATATACCTGCCGTTTAAGCAAGTCCACAGAAAACAAGAAAAAACGGTCATGTTACATCCAAAAGTTTAATACAATGCCAATAAAATGTAGTTGAAACAGTAATTGAAACACAAAGCTTTCGACACTGAAGGAGTTATCCTAAAGCTTTGTTTCAATTACGTTTTATTGGCATTTTATTATACTTTTGGATGGAACTTTACCTTTTTTTTCTTCGTGTGTTTGCTGTACACTTATATTATACACATTTCCTGCAAGGATATGTGCCCAGGTTTATACCTTATATTAGCAGCTTCGTTTATCTACAACTTATACCATAAATGTTTTAAATTCTGATTACTTTAAGGTCTTACAGGTAACATCATTTAACTTCCCACTCTAATCACAGGTCCACAAACCCAGTTCCATTCTAACCATGGATTAAAATGGAAATGGTCTTATTGTAAATTGGAGTATACAAAAAGGACATTAACAAGAAGTCATTTAACAGATCTACCATGCAGCTACTTTAAAAATATACCTACAGGGCAGATGACAAGGCTCGTTAGATTTGTTGTTTGTCTTTTGGCTTTTTCCCGGTAAGGGGTCGCCACAGCGAAACTCCGGACCGCTAATGATTGGCAATAGATTTTTACGAAATGCCGAGGTGCCAGCTCGACGCCCAATCGTCAACGAAGGCAAGCCCATTTACGCACGCATGTTTTTCGAACGCTACCCAACTGTGGGGAGGACATGCAGACTCCACAAAGAAGGCACTCAAGCCACACCGATAATCGAACAGGAGAACCTCTTGCTGTGAGGTAACGCTACCGCAGTACCACCGCGACATGGGGCATAATTAGTAGAAAATATGATTATGAAGAAATTAAAGGGAGCAAAAAGTACATTTTAGACTATGGAGAAATGAAGGGAAGTCCTATGGGTAAGACGATGGAGAAATTAAGTGAAGTCCTATGGGTAATACTTTAGATAAATTGCCAGTAAATTTGGGTTTATGAATGACATGCCAATGTATTTAGAAATAAAGTTGCTAAGCACTTGACAGATCTTAAGTTACATAGAAAAGTTAAATGTTGCTCTACTAGCTCTATAAACACTTCTGTTATAAGGAGCAGAAAAAAGACAGAGAATAAACCTGGTACACATCTATGACAAAATGTATTACTGTAAATATCTTTTACACATCCTATTGTGGCAAAATGTTCTGAATTAAAGCATTTGCAAGTTGCGATACAGACATGGTACACATGGCAACCTGCATGAAGTGGTCATCATTTTATGCTGGTGAAACCAATTGTAATTTGAAGTGATCTGATCCCACTTGTATCAAAAGTAATTAAGCTCAATACTTCAAGCATAATGAAAAGGAGGGGACATAACATTTTAAACTGTGGTTTATACTGAAGTGCCTTTGTGGTGTTCATGAGCAGTTTTTGTTGATGACCTTAGTCTTTACTAGATAAGAAATTCAGTTACTTACAGAAATCCAGAGAACACAGAATCCTCTTCCCTTGCTCAGTGGGGTCAGAGGGACACCAGGAGGTTACTGTATTGGTAAGAGAAACTACTGTCACCACCACGCAACAGAAAGTCAGACTGGCACACAGCATAAGCCTGTCCATGTGGAAATGAGGAATATCTATTTGCACACAAGAGCCTGCAATTCAGAAACCTTTGTGGCAGATGTTACAGCTACCAGTAAGATGGTTTCCCATATCAAGAATCTGAGAGATGTTGCAGCTGCTAGTTCAAATGGTGGCAATACCTATTGTTCCAACATAATTCAGGTCTCAGAGAAGAGAGTTCTCTCTTAGGTGGTCTCAAGAGAACGTTTTTTAACAAATTAATCCCCTTAAAGAAATTCTTTGGTAGCAATGAACAAAGCGGGATCGCAGTGGAGAATGGCTGATGCAAGTACTTTCAATGTCATTGAGAGCGGATACGTAAAGTTCTAATGGGTGCATGAGGATGATGGATAGACAGATTTGGGTCCAGGCCTCTTTCTGGCAGAAAAAGTAAAAGTTTTACACTTTTCCAAGAATGATTTCCAGGTTTCTGGTTTCCCAATACCCCCAAAATGTTTAGCAAGTCCTCCAAACATGAGCCTAAAAGGGATGAATACTGGATTACCTCTGCAGTCAGCCTTAAAGTCTTTAGAGAAAACCAATAGTACCCCTCAGCCAAAAGGGGGTTCAGAGTAACATTTTGTCTTGTAACTTCAGAATCACCCTTAGGAAGTCAGAGATGGGAGCAAAGGTGTAAAGAAAAAATCCAAATGGATTAAGAAGCTGCCTGTTGCCCAATCCCCTGAGCTTGGTGTCCTTGCTCAAACAATTTGCTCTTTGGAGAAGCAAAAGTTTATTTCTGGTATACTCCACCTATGGACCAAGCCCAGAAATAAATCTATCAACCATTTAGGACAGCCTCTTCAGCTCATTTAGTCTTCCAGGACTTCTCCTGGTACAGAATTGCAAGATGTTAAGAGGATCAAATCTGACACCTGGACATAAGCTTCCCCAGCCATCTTACAAGTTAACAGGTTTCCCTGTGTCATGATGTGCCAAATGAGTGCTGTATTGTCTGTAAGGATATGCAGGGTCATGAAGGTGTGAAATGTGTTCAAATGGTTTTACAGTTAAAATTAGAGCCATCACATGTTCTGACACTGATGCATTTTTCCCAGTGTCCCAGTCCCTTAATTCCTGAATGGGCCCCCTCTAAGTTACACCCAAAGGAATAGCTAGTCAAGGCACCTTGAAAGGGACCTCCCTTCATTCCCAGACAACAGACTGACCTAACTAATCCACCATAAGAGCTGCTTCTTGATATAAGCAAGTGGTGCATTACTGCATACAGTGGGCATGCGGACATGATACGCTCTGCACAAACTACAGTGGCTCTCTTTTGAAGCTTTCCCAAATAAACCAGCATGATTGAGGGTGCCACATAACCCTCGTTACTGTGGTGTTATCTGGCTGTAATCACACACTGCTGTTGAATGGAACTGAAATGTGGTCAGAAAACGCACCTCCTCCAATGGAAAGAATGCTCTTAGACAAACTGCACTTAAAAAGAACTCCCAGGAAATAGACCTGCTAGAACAGAAGTGAGATTTGGGCACAGTCTCAGACTCTGGAAGCATGGCCAGTTTGAACTGCAGGGCAAAATGCATCACCCTCTTGCATGGAGGCATGAACAAGGCCACTCTCCAGTAGAGGGTAGATGTGAATTGTCCTTTTTTGGGCATCTATGATGCATTCGCAAGACTAAGGACAAGGAGGTAAACTGGTTATTTCAAATACTGCTCTATATATCTTTGCTATGAATATATGAAAATTACCATATTTGAGATCCAGTGTAACCAGAAGTGTTTCGAAAAAATGGTCAAGGATCATTTAACATCCTGCCTGTCTGCTACACTTGATCCTTTACAACTTGCATACATGTCAAATTGTTCTACTGCAGATGCCACAGCCTTAACACTTGATCACACCTTGTACCACCTGGAAAATAAGGACTTATGTACACACACTGTTCATAGACTTCAGCTCAACCTTCAACATGGTTACGCCACAACTGCTGTCTAAGCTGAGTAAACCTGGCAAAGAGAAAACATAATATGCAACTAGATCCTCAACTTCCTAACTGGAAGGCCATAAATAGAGTTAGAAAGCATCACCCTAAACACATGGGTCCCACAAGGTTGTGTACTCAAGTCCACTTTTCACAATTTTAACATATGACTGCACAGCTATGCATCAAACATTAATCAAATCTGCAGACACCACAGTAAGGAAGAGTTGTAAAAATCTTATCATAACCTTAGATGCCCTTGTCTTCCATGTTGCAGTATTCTTAGTGTGGGATTCCCCGCCTCAGGCGACCTGAACTTCGGCTACTATACAAAAGCTTAAGCCTGGCTGCTGTAGGTGTGTGGGACGTCATATGTAGGGCCATAAACCAGGGACCTTAAATGTGACGTCTGCACGCACAGACCTCAGAACTTAAATGCCCAGTTGGACAGTCCCATACAGAACAAGAGATGTCAGCCAGAGGTGCAAAGTGTCATATGCTGGCTAGTCTGCCCCTGATCTAGGGGGTTCCCTAGAGATGTCAGTAGTGAAAAAAGTTGTCTTACCATAACGTTCCAACTGTGTTGTAGATCTTTATTCATTATTGAGAGGACTTTGGGTCCGTCCCCAGAACAGACGAACGCTTCCAAGCTCGCGCCAGCCAAAAAACTCTCAGCTATGACCTACCCATAATGCCCCTCTCAGTCTTCAGATTGAGTCTGCCCGTCCCTATATTAGAGAAAAAAAGATAGTAGGATGCTCTGTCTCAGCAAATACCTTAACCAGGAGATCCTGGAATCCAGGCAGGGGGAAGGAGGGCAGAAAGTAATGAATGAATAAAGATCTACAACACAGATGAAACATTACGGTAAGACATAACTTCTTTATCTGATGTTGTAAATCTTTATTCATTCCTTACTGATAGGACAGAGTCCTCAGCTACTGGAATCCTGGGTGGCCTTAAGGAAGGATATTCCTGAGCACCACAGAACCAAAAGATGCTTGTCCCCTGGAGGCCAAATCCAATTTGTAATGAGTGATACAGGTATGAGGTCTTGCCCAAGTGGCTGCTGTGCAGGTATCATCCAAAGAGCTCTGGAATGAAAAGCCACAGAAGTAGCCAACGATCTAGTGGAATGATCCTTTACTCTGGAAGGTAAACACAAGTTTATTCTGGTGGTAGATGAAGGTAACTACGTTTCTAAGCCAGGAGGATAGAGTCACTTTGGAGACAGGTTTACCCAATCTGGGTCCCACAAAGGCCACAAACAACTGATCTGTTTTTATGAAAGATTTAGTTCTGTCCAAATATAAATGAAGCTGCCTATGAACATCAAGGGTATGCAAACGATACTCCCCTCTGTTTGCATGCAGAGGGAAGAAAACCGGCAGGTTAATAGACTGGTTAACTGAAAATCCAGAAATGACCTTGGGCAAGAAAGATAAGTCCGTACGTAGGGACATTCTATCCCTGTGGAAATTTAAGGTCTCGACACTCAAGGCCTGCAATTCAGATACTCTTCTCGCTGAGGTAAGTGCTACTAGGGTCTTCCAAGATAAAAATGTTATACCACATGAATTAGGTTTGAAAGGAGGGCTTGCTAACGACTGAAGTACCAAAGTTAAGTCCCAAGGTTCTATTGGGGGGCTTGACGGGAGGTTTAACATGTAATACTCCTTTCAAGAAAGTTTTGCACAGATGGTGTGACATAGCAGAATTATCGAATCCATTATGAAAATTTGGGATAGCTGCTAAATGTACAGTAATTGCCGGTGCTGAAGCTCCTGCATGTAGAAAAAAGGCAGGCACTGTAGGAACTTCTGAATAGGGATAGAGAAAGGGTCTATGTTATCTTTGGCCCATGTAGAGAACCTAGCCCACGTACTAGAATAAATTTTCCTGGTAGAAAGTTTGTGTGAAGCCAGAAGAATCTCACGGACAGGAGATGAAATATCAGGCAGACTGGCAATCATCAGAAGTGGAGAAACCAAGCTGTGAACTTGAGCCTGTGGAAACTGGGGTGAAACAGTCCCTGAGGGTGAGCTAGCAGATCTTGGGATTGATCCAAGAGCCACGGGCTGTGAATCAGATGAGGCCACAGGAAAGGAAACCAGACTTGATGGGGCCAATAAGGGGCAATGAGAATCACTTTGCTTCTCAACCTTTGAGCTTCCTGGAGGAATTTCAGGATGAGGGGAAACGGGGGAAGGCATTCAGTAGATCCAGGGGCCAATCATGCATTAGAGCATCCCTCGGAGATTCCCCGAGGGGAGGATCAAAGCAAAGTAGCTAATTTCTTGTTTAGAGGGGAAGCAAACTGATCGCAGCAAGGACTGCCCCAACAGCGGAAAATCTGATTTGCTATTACGGGACTGAGGGACCACTCATGAGGCATCAGGATGTTCCTGCTCAGACTGTCTACAATAAGGTTGGAACTCCCAGAAAAGTGCGTTGCTATAAGAAAGTGGTTGGAAGCTATCGCCCAGTGCCAAATTCTCATGGCTTCCTGACACACGTGGCAAGACATGGTTCTGCCATGTTTGTTTATATGCCAGACAACTGACATGATGTCCGATTGAATTGCAATGGTCCCGGAAGGGAGGGATGTATGGAAAGCTTGCAACACTAGGAGAACTGCCCTCAATTCCAGGACATTTATGTGCAAATTGGCCTCTATGGGAGACCAGGTCACCGTGGCCCTGGGTTGGGGGAGACAAAGGTCAACACCAAAGATTTGTTTCTGGCTTCATCCACCACAGCATTTCTTTCTTGCAAAGGTTTGTAAGGCATATCAGGTGGTTGACTGGGTGGGTTAAGATCGACCATTGCGATGAAAGGAGCCACTGTAATAGTCTCATGTGCAACCTCGCCAGTGGTACTAGGGTAATGGTTGCTGCCACAGAGCCTACTAGTTGTAATACAAGGCGTGCTTGGTACAGATATCTGTGGAAGGACGACTTGAATCTGGTTTCTTATTTTTGAAAGTCTGTGAGGAGGAAGGGAAGCTTGACAGGATGTTGTGTGGAAAACCGCTCCTGGAAGAAGATCTCTGGGGGGGGGGGGGGGGGGGGGGGCGGGGGCCTAAGGACGTATGCCCACAGCAAACAAGGTCCTTCAGTCTTTCTCACTTTGTGATAGTGTCTCATACTTTGGGACCAAAAAGAGTGAAGGATTTCCAAGCATGCAGCCTCATGACGATACCCGATGCAGCTGCTCGAGCTTCCCCCTCAGTGGTGTGAGATAACAATCGCATTGAGGAGTTTGAGATAGATTCAGCAATAGGTGTTACTGCAACTGCTTGAATAAAAACAAAATATACACCAGGATCTTTATTAAATAAAGCTTTCGGGTCTACACCCTTCATCAGTATAACTTAACATATCATATGTTAAGTTATACTGATGAAGGGTGTAGACCCGAAAGCTTTAACAAAGATCCTGGTGTATATTTCGGAGTTTGAGATGGATGCCAGGGTAGCTAGCTGTGAAGCAAGTGTCACGTACCTCATCAGTTAGTACCCCCGCCAAAGAGGTAGACATTTCAGAAATTAGGTCTCTTTGGAAGCAAGTGTGCCAGATAGTTCACCGACCAAATGGCAAAAGTCACTGAAGCGTAGGTCTGCTTCCCCAGTTGGTCCATGGCCCGAGACTCCCTGTTCAGGGAATGAACAGTGGAACTATCTTCTGCCAGTTCCCTCTTGGTGGCCGCCGCCATGACCATGGAATCAACTACCAACTGCTTGAACCAATTGGGCTGGTCTTCGGGGGTAGACAAAACTGTCTGGCCACCGGGGACAGGTTCTATGTTGTCCGGGGCCCTCCAGGCACACTGCACGATCAGCTTTACAAGCTCATCTGCAGGTGGGGTCACCCAGGAAGTAGATGGCCGGGCACAGAAAGCCTGCAAGAACAGAGACTTCTCCGAAAAAGGGTTAGAGGACTTCCAGTCACCCCCTCTGCTTGAGGATTTTTGAGAATGTCTCAAAATGAGACGTCTTCTGGGGGAGACCGTGGGGACCCTTCTCCCTCACCGGTGTCCTCAGTGATAGATTCCTCACGGGAATCAAGGAGCTTCTTGCACAGTTTCTTCCGGGGTGGCTCCCTAGTGGGATCTTCGTAGGACGACCACGGAGAAAGAGTTCCCTTCAAGGGAAGGTCTTGTGGCTTCCATGCCTGGGATCCTAGAGTAGGGGGTTGGGACAGTTGCATACTAGAGGGGGTTCTGGTGTTGATGCCATTGGTGCTGACTGCGAAACTGTTGAGGCAAGGACCCTCTCCATCACCTGGAAAGCAGGCCAGGAGGAGGAGAGATGGGAGCCCGGAATAGAGGAGGACAACCTCGGAACCGGGGCAACAACCCACCTTGAGGAGCCCGCCTCCAGGTGAGGAGCTCAGAGAGGACTCTGGCAGTGGAGCCGTGGACAGATGGTGCCAGTGAAAAAATAGGCGCGGAGCTAGGAACCACAGTGCAGACAGCCGAAAGACTGCTCCGAGAGTGCACCGGTTCCAAAGGAGCCAATGCACCAAGGGTAGTCTGTACAGACAGGGAAAACTCTGCAGTATGAGCAGATGCATTATGCACCAGGACAGTCTTCGGAGCCTGGGAAGAGGCCGGAGGATATACTGGTGAATATGCTGTTCCATTCCAAAGGGGATGGAACGTCTAGCAGAGGTGGGCAATCCTCTAGCTGCCAGAAGCTGGTCTACAACCCACACTTCATCTTGTTCTGAAAGGCTCCCAGTGGATCTATAGGAGGCTGCTGAAGGAGAGTCTGGTCTTTCAAGAAAGGGGCTAAATTGGTACCCTGAAAAAGGGTCGTAAGTTGGAGAATATCTGGTTCTGGGAAGTGTTCAACCTTTGCAACTGACGGGTGTCAGTCTGCGGAGCCAAATAAGCTACTGGCACCTTAGCCGGGGATGGTGCCAAAGCAGGCATGGTTGTCAAAGACTGTCAGAACCAAGGACGGCACCGAAGATGATGGTGCCAAAGCTAGAACTGTAATAGAAGTCAACATTAGAGGCGGCACAGAGGGAGAAGAGAAAGCCTGGTGCCGAGGTTGTATGTGCCACAGAAGCTCTGTCGACTCTGTTCCGAAACAGATGGAGATGTACGAACAGAGTGACTCAGTTTCTCTGTTTTTTAGTCTTAGGAGGTGGTGAGACCTCAGTCCCAGAGAGTGCCTCCTAAAAAGGCGTTTTCATTAAACCTTTCAAAATCTGTTTTTGCGCTCAGCTAGAGTGCGATTACTGAAACTAGAGCAGATATCACGAAGCATTTATATGGTCCACACCCAAACAATAAACGCACAGAGTGTGACCGTCTGAGTTGGACATCTTATGCCCACACTTATCACACTGCTTAAACCCCAATTTAGCTTTTTCTGACAATGTACGCTGACAAAAAACAAGCAAGGAAACAAAAAGTGAAGGGAAAAAGTTTTTTTTTTTTTTTTAAATATAGAAGGAAAGAGAAGAGTACTAACAATGGTACCTAGAAATACCACAAGTGGTAAAGGGAGGGCCTACCAAAGGTAGGAGAGACTGACAGTATCAACGATGGTATAAGGGTAACTACTAAAGGTAGGAAGTAGAAGACGTTTACAGGCGAGAGGAGAAATTAGTGTGAATGACTAAAAAAGGTAAAGTTTTGAGAAACTACACAAAAATACACAAATGTACATTTAGCTTTGAGAGAGAAGGCCGGGAACGCCTGACGAGGAACACGGCAAACGAGATCTGGAGAGACAATGAGGGGGCATTATGGGTAGGTCTTAGCTGAGAGTTTTTGGCTGGCGTGAGCTTGGAAACTGCCATTTTGGTTCAGAGGACGGAAACGAAGTCCTATCAATAAGGAATAAAAGATTTACATCAGATAAGGGGGATTAGGTGGGTGGGAAGGAATACTGCAACATGAAGAGGACATCTAAGGTTATGCTAAGATTTTACACAACTATCCTATGTCCTTCTATTCCTATGTTACAGTATTCTTAGTTAGGGAGATTACCACAGATTAATTAGAGGGAAAGATGTAGCTGATTCCACAAAACCATGTAGGATTGCTCTAGCAAACCCTGCCCGGGCTCTGGAGACGTGGTCCAATTTGTAATGTTTGGTGAAGGTGTGAATTGTGGACCAGGTTGGCTGCTTCCAGGATGGAGGCTGTGTCCTGGCCTTTGAAGAAGGCTTTGGAGGTTGCCACGCCCCTGGTAGCGTGCACTCTTACCCCCTGGGGTAGGTGGTTGCCATGGTGGGAGTAGAAGGAAATAATTTTCCTGGGCCAACAAGAAATGGTTTGTTTGGACACTGCTTTGCCCAGGGCCCTATGGTGGAAAGATACAAATAAATAGCTGGTTAGATTTTCTGATGGGATTACTTTTCTCTAGGCAGAATCTTAGTGGTCTGCGCACATCCAAGGAATGGAGTATCCTCTCACAGTCATTGGCTGGAGTGGCTTAGGAACAGTTCGTTGACCACTTTAGGCATGAAGGGTTGGGGGGGGGGGGGTCTGCTTGGCAGGGGTTCCTGTCCTTATAGAGACACCATTTGGAGAATCTTTCCCATTTTGATAAGGATTTCCCAATAGGTTTTCTGGCCTTCCTCAGGACTAAAAGCATTCTCTGAATAGTGATGTTTGAAAGGGATTAGACGTTTATCACCCAGAGTGTTAAGCCAAACATCTGCTGGTGAGGATGAATTAGAGTTCCCTTTTGTTGTGTGAGAAGATCCACCTTGTGGAGTAACTTGTGGTGATTGCCCCTTGCCTAATGACAGTAAGGGGAACCAGTGCTGCCTTGGCCAGTAGGGAGTCATCAGCAAGATTTTTGGTTTGTCCTTCCTGAATTTCAGGATGACTTTTTGAATGAGGGGGAAGGGTGGGAAAGTGTATAGAAACCACCCCCTTCCATGGAATGCTGCAGGCATCTAACCTCCAGGCAAGTGGAGAGTGGTCCTTGGTGCAGAATTCTTTCAAGTGTCTGTTCCCACCGGTGGACAATGTCTAGAAAGGTATCCCTGCTCAACATCCACTCGTGCTGTAGAGAGGATGTTCTGCTGAGAATATCTGCTTGTTTGCTGCCCTGAGGGGGGATACATGTTGCCTGCAGGGTTAAGCTATGCCATGAGGCGAGGTCCCAAATTTGTAATGTTATCCAGCATATGAGGTAGGCACTTGTCCCTCCCTCTTTGTTGAGATACTACATGACTGTGGTGTCTGTGAATATCTGAAAAGGCCCAGTTGAAGGATAGGAAGGAAGGCTTTCAGGGCTAGAACTGCAGTCATTTTCCTCACATTGATGTTTCTTTTGGAGGGTAGGACTCCAGGCCTCCTGTACCATGAAAGCTTTCATGGTAGCCCACCACCCTAGGTCTGATGCATCTGTATGCATATGTTGGGTTGGGGAGGGTGGTTGTAGTGGAATGCTCTGTTTCAGGATCTACCACCTTAGTTCTGTTTTGAGGCAGGGCAGGAGGGTATTTTATTGCTCGAGGGGACGTTGTTGTGACCACACTTAACAGGTACCACTGGAGCTTTTGCATGTGCATTCTGACTAGGGGCAGCATCGGGATAGCGGCTGCCATGAGTCTCTGGATCTGCAGGAATTGTCTTGCAGATATCTGATGAACCTGTAGTACATTTTGGAAGTGAGTGGAGAGTGACAGAACTTTTTCCTGAGAGGAAAGCCCACAAGGTCTGCTCTGAACTTGCAGCCTAGAAAGATCTTGTCCTGCTGTGGGATTAAGGATGACTTTAGGAGGTTGAGGGTGAATCCCAAGCTGTGAAATAGGGAAGTGGTGAACCTCAGATGATTATGGAGGGTGTCCTCTGTTTCTGCTGGTGAGGATGTCGTCCAGGTAGGGGTACATGGACACCTCTGGTTTTGCAGACAGCTATACCTGGGCCTAGGCATTTTGTAAATACCCTGGGTGCAGTACACAAACCAAAGGGCAAAGCTGTAAATTGAAAAAATCTGATCTGATGAAGCACAACTTGTGTGAAAGTTCTTATCCTGTGTACTCTGTGAATTAAAAGTTTTATACTTTCACAGCCTTGGTGGATGCCTGGTTTGTTTGCAGCATTTATTGTATTTACTGGGTAACATTTGGCTTCCTTGGACACATTTTCTTCTTTCTACATCAGAAGCTGGCAGGATGCCTGATGGCAGAGAGGCACAGGAAGTAGGCTCGGAAGCCTTGGCCTTTTTCTGTGGTGGTTCCGTTGGAGCTGCCAATTTGGGATCCATCCTGAGCGCAAGTTTTTTGAGCCTCTGGTTTTCCATGTACAAGTTAAGGGTGGCCAGACTGTTACGGGGGGTCTTTGGTACAAAAGATTGACAAATGGAGCAAGCGTTATGTTCTCCTGGCCAAGACAAAAAAACGCAGTGGTCGTGTGCATCTGGCGCCTGCATCAGCATTTACCCTTCTTAGCTGACATCTGCAACTACGGCAAACCAAGCTCAAGCAAATAAAGGCAAAAATCCTCAATGGGGTACTTAGCTTTTGAAGTCTTAAGAGTACAGGAGCGAAGTGATCGATGTGACGTCGACTGAAAAGTTCTGAGGTCTGTGTGTGCTAACATCACATTTAAGGTCCCTGGCTTATAGCCCTACGAGCGACATCCCACGCACCTACAGCAGCCAGGCTTAAGCTTTTGTACAGGAGCAGATGTTCTGGTCACCTGAGGTGGGGAGTCCCACACTAAGAATACAGGGAAAAAGTGAACCAAGTCATTTAGTGGTGCACTGAACTTAGCACTAAATGTTGAGAAAACTAAGGAAAATCAATTTAAGAAAAAGCCACACACCCCTATCATCAATGGTGCCTCAGTAGAAAGAGTAAATATTTAGTCACCAAATTCCTAGGGGGTACATATCTCGCAAGACCTAAGTTGGGGAAGAAACACTTTCTCTTTATAAGGTAGAAAGTGCAGTTGTGTACACTTACCATAAATGTAGATGTTCAAGTATATTCACTGTTGCAGTCATCACATTTGGGTTATCTGCTTGCAGAAGCCCTCAGTCAGCCTGATTAACAGAGTCTTGGGTCATGCGTTGGCTGCTGTCTCTTCTTCCGTGAAGTCAGGTCGTCAGGGGTAAAAAAACATGCAGCCGACGTCAGTTTTTCATGCTCCAGATGTCAGGTGCCTCCCAATGGGAAGCAATTAAATCTATAAATATACAAGGTTATACCTCGAACAAAGCAAATACACCAAAAAGCTTCTAAGCATAGTAAAGGAGAACAGAGGTATAGCCAAACTAAGTCAGGGGGCTGGAGGAAGGGTACTCAGGACTGCAACAGTGAATACACTAACATCTACATTTATGGCAAGTGTACACAACTGCACTATGTTCTTCGTGTTTCACTGTTGCAGTCATCACATTTGGGTAGATTCCCAAAGCTAAGGATGGGAGGAGGAATTTAGATACCATTAGGACCAGCTATAAGGCCCTGCAAGACTACAGTGGCAGCGCCAGCTCTGGACTTAGAGAAAATTGGCAAATGGTAATGCTTGGTGAAAGTATGTACAGAACTCCAGGTAGCAGCTTCTAGGATGTCCCTGGTAGGGACGCCTCTGAGAAAGGCTGTAGAGGTAGATGCAGCCCTGGTCGAGAGGGGTCTGATCCCCTGTGGGATAGGTTTTCCATGGTGCTTATAGCAGAAATGAATGCAATGGCCCATCCACTTAGAAATGGTTTGCTTTGAAATAGCCTTCCCCTCTGTCCTTGCAGCAAATGCCACCAGCAGTTCAGATTTCCTTTGAGGTTTAGCCCTGTCCAAGTAGAATCAAAAGTTGTCTGTGCACAAGTAAGGAGTGTAGTATCTGTTCCCCTTTGTTCTGTGGATTAGGAAAGAATGTTGGCAAATGGACTGATTAAGAGCTACACTGGATACCACCTTGGGCATGGAGGGGGGATTGGTCCTGAGGGACACCCTGTCCATATGAAAGATGATGAAAGGTTCCACTGCCATAAGAACCTGTAATTCAGATACCCTTCTAGCTGAAGTGATTGCTAAAAGGAAAGCAGTTTTCCAAGAAAGGAATTTTAAACCTGCAGTAGCAGCTGGCTCGAAAGGAGGAAGGGTGAGTTTCTCCAATACAAAGTTAAGGTCCCAGGCTGGAGTTGGAGCTTTCCTGGGTGGTCTTAAATTTTTTGGCCCCGCTGAGGAACTGCTTAAGCAGTGGGAGAGAAAAGAGGGGAGGTTCGGTGTTATGAGATGAAATGGCTGAGGCATGAATTTTTGAGGAAAAAGACAGGCCCTTCTGAAGCATCTCAGTAAAGTAATGTAAAATCTGAGGTAAATTGGGCACTGCTGTGCTCATCCCTTGAGATTGGTTCCAGGCACAGAATCTTTCATTTTTCAACACAAGATTTTCTAGTACTAGGCCTCCTTGCCTCTAAAATGACATCCATCACTGGTTTACTGAGGGATGTGTAAAGGAGAGCTTAGATAATTAGCCAGGATGCTACGTAGTGTTTGAAGCTGAGGGTGCAGAATCTGGTTCTCCTGCTGAGACAGCAGGGTAGGAGTCTGAGGCAGGTGCCATGGGGCCAACAGTGACACTGCGCAGGAGGGGTGTACCAGTGTTGGCGTGGCCAGGCTGGTGCAATCAAAATCATCCTTGGTTTGTCTTGTTTGATCTTTAGTAGTACTTTGGAGAGTAGAGGAAAAGGAGGAAAGGCATAAACTGAGCATCCACTTTCCAAGCTTGTCTGTGGGGAGTCCTTGCACACAATTTTTCCATTGGATAGGTTTGGGGGGAGGCAAAGGTCTATATCTGGGCTCCCCCCACTTGCTTGTCAACATATTGAAAATCCTTGGTTCCAGTTTCCACTTGTGTGGATCCATGAGGGTTCTGCTTAGTCCATCTGCCAGTATATTTAGTTTGCCTGGCAGGAATTGAGCTTGTAGATGTACTTGGTAGCTCAAGGCTGTGTTCCACAATGCCATGGCTAGTCTGCAGAGGGGGTAAGAATGTGTACCCCCCTGCTTATGTACCACATAACGGTGGTGTTGTTGGTCTTTACCATTAATTGTCCTGGAAGAATGTGGTCCTTGAAGGCTCAGAGCATTCTGTACAGCTAACATTTCATTATGATTGATGTGAAGGTGCATTTGAATTGGGCTCCATTTGCCCTGAATGCACTTCCCTGCCAGGTGCACCCCCCCCCCCCCATGCATAGTCTGATGAGTCTGTTAGGGTTTGGGCAGCAGGGGGTAGTGCGAATTGTAGTCCCTTGTTTTGGTGGCAGGCCTCTGCCCAAAGGAACTGTAGGCGTAGACAAGGAATGATAGGAATTATTGCTTCTAGATCCTGAGAATGTTGACATCATAGGCATTTTAGATACCATTGTAGCTTCCTCATATGCAGTCTGGTATATAAAATTAGAAGAAACCAGTAGGCCATGAACCCCAAAGCTTGTAGTATTTGCATTGCAGATAGCAGGGTTTTTGACACAACTTATCTGAAAGTAGGATGTCAAGTGAATTTGTTTCTCTGGCGTGAGGAAAGCCACCTGGGAAGTTGTATTCAAGCTTGCTCCCAGGAATATAATTTGACAGGGTACCAGGTGTGATTTCTTTTCGCTTATGGTGTACCCCAGACAAGTTAGCACCCTCTGTACAAAAGCCAGATGATTCAAAAGTATGTCCTGGTTTTCTGCCTGAATTAGATAATCGTCCAGGTATTGGTATATTTGAATATTTCTTTCCCTGCAAAATGCAATGACTGGAGTTGGGCACTGTGAGTATCCTGAGTGCAGTAGATAAGCCAAAGGGCAGTGCAGAGAACTGATAGTGCGTGTAGCTGCTTTGAAGCATAGGTAACTTCTGCAAGATTCCCTGATTGGGATGTGCAGGTATGCATCCTTTAAATTTGGTGTTGCCAACCACGTATCTTTGCTTAGCATAGGAAGCAAGTGAAGAGTCAGCATCTTGAATTTTGGAATCTCAAAAAAGGTGTTTAGAGTAGGCAGGTCCAGGATACGATGCCATAAATTGTCTTTTCTGGGTACCAGGAAAAATCTCGAGTAGAAACCTTGTCCCTTTTTCTCTTCTGGTACCAACTGAATAGCCCCTATGCTTGAGAGAGAGTGTACTTGCTTTTGGGCCTCTGCCCACTGCTTTGGAGGTAGATCCGGCCAACCGCTTGGAGTTGGTGACATGTGGAAGTGAAATCTGTATCCTTGGGACACTAAAACCCATTTGTCCTGGGTAATTGGTCCCCAAGTTCTTTGCATGAAGTGCAATCTTTCCCCCCAAAGGGGCAGTCAGTTGAGAAGTGCTTGGAAGTTTTAAAAAGAAGGCATTGAGACAGTTTATCATAGGGGGGAGTTTTATTACTCCCAAATTTGGAAGTGGAGGCCCCCCACTGCTTAGTCCCGTGCGTCCCCTGGGACTAAAGCCTGGGTGCTTTGCTGGAGCTGGGTTTGGACTGAGAAAGTCTGGAAGAGGCAGGAAAGGACCAATTCTTAGAAGGCCAATGCTTACTAAATCTTGGAGGTTGTACTTGCAAAAAGTCTAACAGTTTTCATAGATTTAGTTTTTTTCCTCCATCTTTTTAAGAACTTCTTCTGCCTTGTTGCCAAACAGGTGGCCCTGATTTAAGGGAGCATCCAGTAATTTCGCTTTAACATGCTCTGGCAAGAATTGCTCCTTAAGCCAAGCATGCCCTCCAAGTACAGACCCAGTTACCGCAGTCCTGCAAGATGCCTCTAGTGAATCAAACCCACATTGTAATGTATGTTTACCAACGTGTTCAGCAGAATGCAAAAACTCCTGTAAATCCTTATTTTCAGCACAATCAGGAGTCAATATTTTCTGTTTAAACAATCCAATAATATGCAGCTGATACTTTTAACATATGAAACTGGCAATTCAAGGCCCTAAAAGCCAAAGTTGCAGAAGTGTGTACCTTCTTACCCCATCTATCCAGCACCTTGGAGTCTCTATCAGAGGGGGTAGGATTTTTGGCAGTAGTAGCTTTAATGCCCTTGGGCCCTGTGAAATTTTAGGATCCGCAGTAGGATTTCTGAAAAGGAACTTGTGAGTCAGGAACCCTGTAATATCAGGTTTTCTGGAAGCATGAGGTACAGAGTAAGGGGCCATGCTAAATTCTGAAAAGGCATCAACAATGTCCAGTACAGGAGGTACAGGAGGTATAGCTAAAGGCCTATGCTGGAGCAGGAGCAAGAAATCCCTAAGCCTCTTTTTAGAATCAGAGAAATCCTGACTTTCCCAACGAAAAAGCTCCCTGAGAGTATGCAAGGTTTCACGGAGAGAAATCCTCTGGGGGGAAGCAGAGGAAGTAGAGTCCTCCGCATCAGAATCCTCATAGGTAGATGAGGGTAAATTCTGGTCATCAGAGGAAACAGAAATTTCAGAATCCTTGTCAGTACTCAGTCCTAGGTCTCAGAGGGGGAAGGTTGGCTTCCCTTGATTAAAGTAATAAGGTCTTCAGTCATCTTATTTATTCTTTAGGCATAGAGGCCTGACCATGCAGTCTGGCCATCAGTTTTCTAGGCATGGTTTGAGCTTTAGGCCTTGAAGATGGAGCCGGTTTAATATGCAAGTCAGTAGGCCCTGAATACACCCTCAGAAGCCGGTGCCTGTACAGCGGCTCCAGACCCATCCAAGGTAGAGACATCTGCAGTTTCCACAGTTGAAGCATCTCGGGACATACCGGACTCAGAATGGGTCTCAGTAGAGGCCTGCGAATCTGAAGTAGTGGGTATCAGGGGCTGCAAAAGCATCTCACTGAGTACTTGCGAACTGGGCAGCCTGTCTTTATCTTTGCATTTCTTCGGAATGTCGGTAGGCTTAACGAAGACATATCAGGACAATTGAACCGAGCACCAAAAAATTTAGAAGTGCAAATACACCGACGACAGATTGTTTTGTGCCTTATTTAAACCACGAACTGACAGCAAGGTATGTCGTGGTCAGGGCCTAGGCAAGGAATATAGTACGAATGAAAATCTTTATGAGGTATTTGCTTTCCACAAGAAATGCAATTTACTTTTACTGACATCGGTTTAGAGCAAGAAAAATTTCCTCAACGGGGTACTTCACTTTTAGTTGAAGACTTCGGTTCTGAAACTCGAAAACGAAAATTTCAGGAGTCTGCCGACCAGCACTTGCGAACTCTTCTGCTTCAGGCAGCGCATGGCAAGAAAGACTGATGTAATGACGTTTGGCTGCACGTTTTATACCACTGACGACCTGACATCATGGAAGAAGAGACAGCAACCGATACAGGACCCGAGACTTTGTTAATCAGACCGACTGAGGGCTACCTGCAAGCAGATAACCCAAATGTAATGACTGCAACAGTGAAACATGAAGAACATCTTAAAAGAACCCGGCTAAGGGGAGAGGTGTAATTAGGATTAAAGTTCTGATAACCACACACCTCCCATCACAGCATTTCACAGTTCAGTCTCACTGCCATCTGTTTTGCTACAGTAATGTAACAAAACGCAGGACTGTTTACATCTGACATAATACCTACCACACTGAACAGTGATGTAATGGAGGCAAAACCTGATTAGTGCTGCACACAAAAAGTAATACCCTCATCTGCTAGCAATACCAACTTATCACTTAAATGACAGCAACACCACCAGTGTTCCGATTCCTGTACTAATGACTTACTCTCCTGAAAATAGTTGTTTTACCATAACATTCCATCTGTGTTCTAGATCTTCACTCAATACTGATAAGACTTCAGTTCCGTCCTCAGAACCGACATGGCCATTTCCAAGCTCACCCTAGCCAAAAACTCTCAGCTAAGACCTACACATAATGCCCCTCTCAGTCTCTCTAGATAGAGTTTGCCCGCCCCTATTATTATAGAGATATAAGAGAAACAGTAAGAGGCTCTGTGAGAAAATACCATAACCAGGAGTTCCTAAAGTCCACCAGGAGTCCAGGCAGGGGGAAGGAGGACACGAACTAAATGAATGAATAAAGATCTACAACATAAATGGAATGTTATGGTAAGACAACTTCTTTATCTGATGATGTAAATCTTTATTCCTTACCGAAAGGACAGAATCCCCAGCTACTCGAGTCCCGGGTGGCCCTAAGGAAGGATATTCCTGAGCACCATGGAACCAAAATATGCTCGTCCTCTGGAGGCCAAATCCAATTTGTAATGAGTGAAAGGTATGAGGTCTTGCCCAAGTGGCTGCTGCACAGATTATCAGCCACAGAGGCTCTGGAATGAAAAGCCACAGAAGTAGCCATCAATCTAGTAGAATGAGCCTTTATTCTGGAAGGTAAGGATAACTTATTCTGATGGTAGATAAAGGTAATGACATTCCAAAGCCAGGAGACAGGTTTGCCCAATTTGGGTCCCGCAAAGGCCACAATTTATCTATTTTCCTGAAAGATTTAGTCTGTCAAAATAACAAAGCTGCCTATGAACATCAAGGGTGTGCAAAAGATACTCCCCTCTGTTTGAATCCTGAGGGAAGAAAACCGGCAGGTCAACATTGGTTAATGGTAAAAACAGAAATGACCTTGGGCAAGAAGGGTCAGTATGAAGGGACACTATCCCTGTGGAAGTTCAAGGTCTCTTGACACTCCAAGGCCTGCAACTCAGATACTCTTCTCGCTAAGAAGTGCTACTAGAAGTAGTCTTCCATGATAAAAATTTTATATCAAGAGTCAAAAGGCTCGAAAGGAGGGCTTGTTAACTGAAGTACCAAGGTCAAGTCACAGGGTTCTATGGGGGCTTGACAGGTGGTTTAACGTGCAATACTCCTTTCAAAAAAAGGGGTTGCACAGACTGTATGACAGAAAAGAATTATTAAATCCATTATGAAATTTGGGGTAGCTGCTAAATGCACAGTGAGTGTCGATGCTGAAGCTCCTGCATGTAGAAGAGTCATCAGCTATTGTAGGATCTTTTGAATAGGCACAGAGAAAGGGTCTATGTTCTAATCTTTGGCCCAAGTAGAGAACCTAGTCCATTTACTAGAATAAATTTTCCTGGTGGAAGGCTTGTGTGAAGCCAGAAGAATCTCACGAACAGGAGACGAGATATCAGGCAGCCTAGCAATCATTGGAAGTGGAGGAACTAAGCTGTGAGCTTGAGGGTGTGGAGACTGGGGCGACTCAATCCCAGAGGATGAGACAGCAGATCTTGAGATTGATCTAGGAACCACGAGCTGTGAATCAGATGAGGCCAGAGGAAAGGAAACTAGACTTGACTGGGCCAATAAGGGGCAATGAGAATCACCTTGCTTCTTAGCCTTGGAGCTTTCTGGAAGAATTTTGGGATGAGGGGAAGGCATTCAATACACCCGGGGGCCAATCATGCATTATTATTCCCTGAGGGGGGTGGAGGTCAGGGTAAAGTAGCTTCCGCATTTCTGGTTTAAAGGGGAAGCAAACAGATCGCAGCAAGGCCTGCCCCAGCGGCAGAATATCTGATCCGCTATTACAGGATTGAGGGACCACTCATGAGGCATCTGGATGTTGCTGCTTAGATTGTCCGCAATAAGGTTGGAACTCCCGGGAATGTACTATAAGAAAGCGGTTGGAAGTTATCGCCCAGTGCCAAATCCTCATGGCTTCCCGACACAGGGGGGTAAGACCTAGTTTCACCTTCCTTGCTGATATACCAGATGACTGACATGTTGTCTGATTGAACTGCAATGGTCCCAGAAGGGAGGGATGTATGGAACGCTTGCAACACTAACTGCCCTCATTTCCAGGACATCTATGTGCAAATTGGCCTCCATGGCAGTTTTTCCCTGGAAATGCCCCCCACCCCCATCCCACCCTAGCAGAAAAGCAACTGTGGTCACCGTGGTTCTTGGCTGGGGGATAGAATGGTCAACACCAAAGATTTGATTCTGGCTTCATCCACCAAAGCATTTCTTTCTTGCAAAGGTTTGCAAGACGTATCATGTGGTTGAATGGGTGAGTTAAGACAGACCATTGTGAAGAAAGGAGCCACTGTATTGTCATGTGCAACCTCACCAGTGGTACTAGGGTAATGGAGGCTGCCATGGAGCCTATGAGTTGTAGTACAAGGTGTGCTGGTAACAGGTCTGTAGAAGAAGGGCTTGGATTTGGTGTCTTATTTTCAAAAGCCTGTGAGGAGGGAGGGAAGCTTGACAGGATGTTTTGTCGAACACCACTCCAATGAATTCCAGTGTTTTTGTTGGGAACATTTGAGATTTGTGCTTGTTCATCGTAATCCCCAAGCAGAGAGCGAGGCCTTGAGTGTAAGAGGCTATAGGTTAGAAGATTCCTTGTCAAGGCAGTAAGGAGACAATCTTCTAGATACGGAAATTCCTGGAATCCTTGCAGTCGAAGATGAGCTACTACAACTGCCATAAATTTAAACACTCGGGGGGGGGGGGGGGGGCTGTCGAGACACCGAATGGCAGTGCCCTGAACTGGTAGTGATCGTCTCCAAGCCAGAAGTCTCCGGGAGTGCTGATCCACATTTATGTGGTAATAAGCGTCCTGGAGGTCTACAGAGCACATCCAGTTGCCCTTCCCTAGAAAGGGGAGAATGGACTGCACAGTGACCAGCCAGAAGTTTTCAGGTTTGATAAATTTGTTCAACAGACTGAGATCCAGGAATGGTCTCCAGTCCCGTGTTTTTTGGCACTAAAAAGAACCTAGAGTAAATCCCAGATACTCTCTGGTTTGGTGGGACTGGTTGGATGACTTTTTCTTAGCAGGTTTTCTATTTCTAAGGTCATCGGGTATTCATTTGATGGGTCTGGGAGATGGATCGAATGGCATCTGGTAGCCTCTGGAGATTATTCTCTGCACCCAAACATCGGTAGTAGTAAGTTGCCAGGCTGGTAGGTGCAGAGAAAACGACCCGGACTGCTTCCAGAGGAAAGCAATTGGGCCACTGCTCAGGAGTACTAGTAGGGTCGTCCGGAGAAGGAATCTCCACTGCCATGGTTACACGGACCCCCTCTACCCCGAAAGGGGAGTCTTCCAGATGAGTTGCCCCCTCTACCCCAGGGGGATTGCTCACAAGCGTCACAAAAAGAACTTTGAAATTTCTTGAAGCACAAATTTCCTCCTTTCTGGTTCCTGGAGTAGGAACTCTGGTGGTGGTGGGGGGGGGGGGGGGATTTGGTGGAAAAATGTATGCCCACAGCAGACAAGGTCTTTCAGTCTCTCACTTCGTACTAGTGTTTAGTACTTTGGGGTCCAAAAAGTGAAGATTTGTCAACCATTGCACGTTGACTAAAGATTTAAAGGAGTCTGAAATCACACAAACGCATCCAAGCAGGACGTCTCATGGCAATGCCTAATGCGGCAATTTGAGCTGCCCCCTTGGTGATGTGAGATATCAAATGCATCGAGGAGTTACAAATGGATTCAAGGGTAGCTAGCTGCGAGGCAACAGTGTCATGCACCTCATCAGGCAGTACCCCCGCCAAAAAGGAAGACATTTCAGAGATTAGGTGTCTTTGAAGGCAAGCGAAGTGTGCAAGATAGTTCAGTGACCGAATGGCAAAGGTCGCCGAAGTATAGGTCCGCTTCCCTAGTCTGTCCATGGGCCGAGACTCCGTGTTCGGAGGATGGACAGTGGAACGATCTTCTGCCAATTCCTCTTGATGGCCGCCGCCACGAGCATAGAATCAACTGCCTAGACCAGCTGGGCTAGCCTTTGGGTGTGGACAGAATTGTCAGGCCTTCGGGGGACAGGTTCTACGTTGTCCGGGGCCTTCCAAGCATGCTGCACGATCAGCTTAAGCTCATCCGCAGGTGGGGTCTCCCAGAAAGTAGACGGCTGGGCACGGAAGGCCTGCAAGAACACAGATTCATCAGAAGGGTTAGAAAACTTAGTCTCCCCGCTGCTTGAGGATTTCGAGAAGGTCTCCAAATAAGATGCCATCTGGGGAGACGGTGGGGACCCTTCTCCCTCATCGCAATGTGTCCTCAGTGAGAGGTTCCTCAGGGGAATCAAGGTGATTCCTCTTGCACAGTTTCTTCTGGGGTGGCTCCCCAGTGGGATCTTCGGAGGACTCTGGAGAAAAGGTTCCCTTCAAAGGGAGGTCTTGCGGCTCCCGTGCCCGGGATCCCAAAGTAGGGGGTTGGGACAGCTGCATGCTAAAGGGGGTTCTGGTATCGATGTCATTGGTGATGACTGTAAGCCTGTGGAGCCAAGGACCCTCTCCATCACCTGGAAAGCAGGACCACCCAAGGAGGGATGGAGCCCAGAACAGAGGACAACCTCGGAACACAGGTCACACCTGCCCTGAGGAGCCCGCCTCCCGATGAGGAGTTCCGAGAGGACTGGAAGCCGTCTAAGCTGTGGACATACACGGCAACAGCAAAAAATAGGCGCCGGACTAGGTACCAAGGTGCAGACAGTCCAAACACTGCTCCGAGTGTGTACCGGCTCCAACGGAGCCGATGCAGCAAGGGAGGTCTGTGACTACAGGGAAAACTCCGCAGTCGGAACACAGAGTACGCAATGGGGTGGTCACTGGTACAGAGCTCGCCGGTGCCTGGGTACAGTCCGGAGGAGGATAAACTGGAGAGTATGCTGTGGTTTCCGAGCCAAAGGGGATAGAAGGTCTAGCCAAGGTGGGCAATCCCCTAGCTGCCAGAAGCTGGTCCACAACCCGCACTACATCTTGTTCAGAAAGGCTCCTGGTGGATATATAGGTGGCTGTTGAAGGAGAATCCAGTCTTTCAAGAAAGGAGCTAAACCAGTGCCCCGAAAAAGGGTCGCACATTGGAGAGTATCTGGTTCTCGGAAGATGTTCAACCTTAGGAACAGAGGTCAGTCTGTGGAGCCGAATAAGCTACCAGCACCGTGGACAGGGATGGTGCCGAAGCAGGTATGGTCATTAAAGCCAGTGTCAGAACCAAGGACGGCACCGAAGCCGATGGTGCCAAAGCTGGAACCGAAATACAAGTCAAGAGACTGCACCGAGGGGGAAGGCACAGTTCTTAGTGCCAAAGAGGTCTGCACTGATGGGTGCTGGAGAAGCTCGGTGTCGACTTGTTTCCATAACTGTCGGGGATGCAGGGACCAAGTGACTGTTTGTTTTTCCTTGTGTTTATTGGTCTCAGGAGGTGGTGAGACCTCTGAAAAAGGAGTTTTGACTAAACCTTTCAAAATTAACTTGTTTTTGTGCTCTGGTAGAGTGCGATTGCTAAAACTAGAGCAGATGTCACAAAAGCAGTATTTACATGGTCCACGCCCAAACAGTAAACGCAGCAAGCGTGGCCGTCCAAGTTGGGCATTTTCACCCACACTTGTCGCACTGTTTAAACCCCAACTTAACTTTGTCTAACACAGTACTGACAAAAAGCTATCTTGGTAAGGAGGGCCTACCAAAAGCAGGAGAGGGGGACAATACCAACGATGGTAAAGGTTCAACTACCAAAGGCAAAGGGTAGGAAATAGTAACAGGTTACAGGCGATAGGAAAAAAAGGCTAAACTGACTAAAAACAACAGTTTTGAGAGAAAACTACACAAAAAACACAAATTTCCACTTAACTTTGAGAGAGTGGCTAAGCATGTCTGACGAAGAATGCGGCAAACGAGATCTGGAGAGACAGAGGGGCATTATGGGTAGGTCTGAGTTTTTGGCTGGCGCAAAGTTGGAAACGGGCGTGTCTGTTCCGAGGACGGAACCAAAGTCCTAGCAGTAAGGAATGAATAAAGATTTACATCAGATTGGCAGCTTACTAACCCCCCTTAAGGGGTGGCCAATCCCAACCCACCAGAGTTAATTGATTTTCTAGTCAATCACTACCTGGCAATGAAACCCTGCTTTACACCAAGAGCTAATGAATTCAGTTTAAAGACCAGCCTCTTAACACCTTCGTTATTTTCTTCAACAAACATTTTCCTTGCAGTTTTACGTACAATTCATCCATTGAGAATACACAGGAAAGCTTTAAATGACAAAAATCAGCTTTTATTCCATATTGCATTTAGCGTCTTAGCTACTGACTTCAAATGAGTAAAGACAACAAAGACAATATAAAATCACCTGACAAAATCACTCAACCAATACAATCATTCTGCATTTAAACTACTCTAAGTGCATCAGATTTCAAAAATAAATTGTTACCCACTTCAAAAAATACTCTCCCTTCGTTAAAACTAGCTCTAAAAACAGTAAATTTAAAATCTTGTATTTTTACCTTGACGTTACTCCCCTCACCCCAAGTATAAACTACTAAATGACTTTCCCACCTTCTACTCCCATCACCAAAAAGTTCTTGCATTCCCACTGTAAAACTTCCCTGGTCTCACCTATATAAAACAAACTGCAAGAAATTTTTAGAACATATCACTCCCTCTGAAATATAAGTGTATTTGTTGCTTTAAAAGCTGCCTGTGATTTTATAGGTAGAGTGGTGTCACGTGATACACGTATTTTACTTAAATTTTTGTGTTCTTTAGAAATGTTTTTACTCACTAAAGACAATGGCCAAGGCACAAAGTGCAATATGGAATAAATGAAATTTAAAGTACTTACTTTGTGGTCTTTTATTAAAAACGCAGGAATACACCAGAAGACATTACATCCCAGTATCATTTAGCTGCACACCATCAACTTTATCACTGTCATGCAGGTTTCTTAACTGACCAGCATCCAGCCTACTTAGCCAAGGTTAAAGCCTAACCTCAACATATGCTGGTTTATATTAAACTTGGTCAGAGTTTACTAATAAAACAGGACATATTTCTCTCTCTCAATGCATCACACCCAAGCTAGAACTGGAATGCAACATCACTTCAACAAATCAGCTCTGGTCAAAACAAGGTACCCCCTCTACAGCTCAGTGCTTGCTTCCTTATCAGCAAGGTACATTACTCTACCCCATCAATAACCAAATAGAGTAATGTAGTCCTTCACACACCTTTCTTAAACTCTTATCCAAAAGTGTGGAATCCGTGTTCCTTCAGTCCTCTGGGACCATTTGATTCCACCAAAAGGGTAGATAATGTTGCCAGAAATGTCACTACTTTGCAACATCTACTTCAAATGCTCATCAATTACACATTTCTGGTTTTATGCATTAATGCAATGCTTGTAAGGCAGGGTGCAGAAAGGCAGAGACACACTGGTTTACAACGCACCTAAAATCACCTCTGGCGGTCTATAGTGGCGGGTCGCAACTATCGTGGTGTGATGTTCATAGTCGAAGGTTGCACTTCCAAAATCAATTACTCTGATACTGGAATCCTTTAGCAGCTTCTCATTACACTTCTGAAGAAATAAGAATTTAAAAACTGAAGTGGATTTCAACACTTACAGCTTTCATAAAAAAGTTTTACATTCATATGAATTTTTCTATTACAGAAATCTAAAACCAGGCTTACCTTGTCAACGTTGTACATCATATCAAAATCAGAGTTCACAAACAAAATATTTTCAGGTTTCAGATCAGTATGAGTCAAGTGGCTGTCATGTAAAACTGGAAAACAAACCAGAAATGTCAGTTACAACTTAAAGCACTCCAGGGCACATTTCTGTATTTAACTCAAGCAGTAATGCAAACTAACTGAAGCATTTGGAAAGCAATCTATGATGCTCTGGTTGTACATACTCACCAATGCACCCAGTCACTGGTCTTAACAGTGACTTCCCCAGCATGCACAGATGTGTATCCTTCTACCCTTGACTGCACTATTCCAATACTATTCTGATAAAAGCAATACCAATTACATATTAAAGGACAGGTAACTGAAAACACTATCAAATTCTAAGGAAACACAAGCTAAATTAGACTTCAGAGGAAAAGCAATTAAAAACTTATGCTCACATGCAGACCTAAATATTAGCAGTTGTCTAGGAATTCCACAAATGAAGGCTTGGAATGCATAAGGTTAACAATAGGGTAGAAAAGGACTAACTTAGGCTAAATGGTGCATCACTTTGTGCTGAAGTCAGTCCCACAAGCTAAACTGCTTAATACTGCACAGAAACCTAGCACATTTTGCTAATTATGTGCTGGTCTAAGCAACTAACTTGAATGCACACACTCAAATCCTGACATGATTCTATGTAGGAGATGGATCAAATGTTACTTTACAGTTCAACACTATGTACTGCACTAAAACACGGCACATTTAGTCACTACCAGTTTCTTATTCAGACTAAGAACACGGTACTCCAGCATTTTATACAAGCAGTTACCCCCCTTACCTGTACTAAACATTTTTCTGGTGAATGTTTACCGTATAAATACAGCTTTGGCAGAGTTCCACCACAAGCTGTGGCCAAACAGTCTAGTTTCAATAATTTAAATTGATTAGGTAATTTAAATTGATTAGGTATGCAATTTATGAGTGATACTTACCATAATGAAGCATCTCAGAGAAGGACTTTGCAGATGCTTACGACAGGACCCAACGTTTTTCCCCAGCAGCCTTTCCTCAAGCGCTGCTCTGTGAATCCCCAGTAATGCAGTTCATGAACAAAACTAATGGGGTGTCAAGTGTCTTGCAGTTCTATTCTGTAGACAACCCAGACACACAAAACAAACATTCAAATCTTTCATCACATCCCCTCCCCCAACTCGATGACCATCTGATCAGCTCCTACAGATAGATCAATTCCTTAGTATGTCACAACACAGCCAAGGTTTTTTTTTCTCATTAAGCCTAGCCTTAAATCTTTTCCACTTGCTTAAATAAGTAATTATAGTGGAAGACTTACAAGAAGCAAGGAGGATGTCACGTACTGGTAAAGAAAGATCATTCTGCCTGGCAATCAAGGGAATTGGAGTAGCCAAGCTGTGAGCTTCAGGCTGTTCAAGTTGGGATGAATCAGGTTCTGTGGATGTGAGATCAACTCCGGGGTTGGATGGAGAATCCATGGTCGATCTAATAGGTGAGGCCAAAGGAAGGGGAACCAAATCTGACGAGGCCAATATGGTGCTATGAGGATCACCTTGCTCTTCAACAGACAGGCTTTCTTCAGAAACTGGGGAATGAGGAGAAAAGGTGGGAATGCATAAAGAAGACCCGAGGGCCAATCAGGGACTAGAGCGTCCCTGGGTGACTGTCCCGGAGGGGGAATCAGGGCGAAGTAGTTGCTGCATTTGTAGTTGGTCGGGGATGCAGAGAGGTCGCAGCAAGGACGGCCCCAGCGGTGGAAGATTTCCACCGCTATCAAGGGATTCAGGGACCACTCGAGGTTGTAGAATGCACCTGCAGAGTGTCTGCTATCACATTGGAACTCCCGGGAATGTGCGTTGCTAGATGAAAACGGTTGGTAGCCATCGCCCATTGCCATATCCTCATGGGCTATCGACAAAGGTTCATAGGTAGGTACTAGGCTATTGGCCCCAAGGCCTATACAAGCCTAGCCAAAAATGTACCCTGGCTTTCGCCACCCAAGAAAATTATTTTCCTGTGCCCATGTCAAGCAGAACCACAGAAGTGATCCCCAGGGTGAATTTCCTATTACCCATCCAATCATCAAGATTTTTCTTGGAGTGCTAACGAGGAGCTCCGTTTGACAGATAGGTAGTCTGTTCGAGTATGGGAAGACTCTGGGACAGGAATCTATCCCTCCAGCATGTTCTGTTTATTGTGGTGACAAGGTTTAGGTCCCTAGAGCGTGTAGCTCGGAGGGATTCGGATTTCTTTAACTGGAGCATGTCCAACAGCTCTGGGTTTGACATAGCTTTGTATGCTAGGCAGAGATCGCCTCTGAATAGGCGATATGCGACGGAGTAAAGCTGGAGTTTGAGACTCTGTGCAAGGTATCTGTTTGAGGCCAGTAATCCTCTTTGTGAGGTATTTTTGCGGCCTTTCCAGTTGTTGTAGATGTCTTGTGAGGTACATACCAAAAGGGGCGCTGTACTCTACAATGGGTCTAATGAGTGATGAGTAGAGGGGAACAATGACCTCTTTCTGGATGAGAAACCTTTTGTGCTGAGGTGTGCCACATAGGATTTCCTGACCACTTTGGCGATGTGATTATCAAAGGAGAGACTACTGTCCACCTGTGTCCCAAGGTCTCACCACACTTTCGGTGTTAAGTAGACTACCACCTATGTGGTAGTTCATGGGTACAGAACTTTTACCAAAGGGGATGACAATGCACTTTTTGGCATTGAGCTTGAGACCTGAGCTTGAGACCATGTCTGACACCAGGCATCTGTCTCAGTGAGGCCCTTTTGTAGGATGTCCACATAGTTAGGAGTTTCAATTATGGCTCCTAGTTTGCAGTCATCTGCAAATTTAGTTAGCCAAAGACCTTCTGTGTTAGCCTGTACTTCAGAGAAGTACATACCAAACAGGAGAGGACCCAGGACTGAATCCTGTGGTACTCCACTTGTCACTGGTCTGAAGTCTGATTTGGAGTCTGCTACTTTCACAGCGTGGGTTCTTTCAGTAAGCCAGTTGGCAACCCATCTTGTGACATATGGATCTATACCTAGTTTACTGAGTTTATCTATAATTCCAGAGGGGGGGATGGTGTTGAATGCCTTGGCGAGATCTAGACAGGTTGTGTGAACCACCTTACCCTCATCTATGGCTTTGGTGACTACTTCAAAGAAGTCCAGGTTTAGGAGACATGATCTGCCTTTTACAAACCCAAAATGTGTGGGGTCCAGGGTTTGGAGATCTCCAATGTCTGTTTATGAGTTCCATGACAATACGTTCCATGGCCTTGCAGACGAGGCTAGTCAGGCTAATGGGGCGGCAGTTTCCAGGGTCTGTTGTGCCCCCCCACCCGTTGTGGAGTGGGATAACTGTCGCGGTGCGCCATTCAATGGGCATAAAGCCTGAAGTGAGGCTATGATTGAACATGGTACTTAAGTGGGGTGCCAGTTCATTCTGTAGTTCATGCAGAAGGCAGCCTGGTATGCTGTCAGGTCCCATGGATGCTGTGTTCTTGGCTTTGGAGAGTGAAGTTTTTACCTGTGCAGCCGTGATTACAGGAACATTGCATTCTTCCGGTATAAAGATGGGCCCTTTAGGGGGTGAGAGGGAGGTAAAGTTAGCACTGAACCTATCTGCCAGGATGTTGGCAATTATCAGTTGGTTCTGTATATTTAGTGTCATTGTGCTGTAACTTAGAGCAGACCTGAGTGTTACCATTGAGATTTTTGACAGCTATAGAATGCTTTGTGGTTGCCTTTAGAATCAGTGGCAATTTTGTTTTCATAACTAGCTTTGGAGGATTTTATGAGGGATCTCAGCTTCTTACTGAGGCTGACCAGGGAGTTCCTCCAATCGTGGGATTTTACTCTGTTGCAACAGTTTTTTTTCTTCTGTTGTAGAGTTCTGTTTATGGCAGAAGACCACCAGATTGGCTTCCTTTTTTTGGAGGATAGCATCTTGGCTCTGTTAGGGATAGCACGATCCATGCACTCGTGTAAGTGCTTATAAAGTGCATTTGTGTAGGATTCAGTCGTACCTCTATTGCCCATCTGCATGGGTGTCATGAAGTTTGCCACTTCTGTCTTAAGAAGCGTGAAGTTGGCTTTGGATAAATTTTTTACGGTTGTTTTCCTAATGGGGGGTGGGAGCGGGATGTGGAAGTCTAGGGTGATTAGTTTGTTGTCGGATCTGACCAACGAGGAGCTGACCTCTGGTGTGGAACACTAGTCACCCATGTTGGTGATGACCAGGTCTAGGATATTGCTGCCTCTGGTGGGGGTGTGGATAAGTTGATCCAACGCGTTGGAATTGATTTCCAGAAAACGTTGAGCAAAAGAGTTGGTACATGAGTAGTTTTCCCAGTTAATGGTAGGGTAGTTGAAATCACCCATTATTAGTGTTGGGTTGTACCTTATTTTCCAGTGCATCAAGAAGAGAGTGGGAATCCTGGGGCATGGTGGGGGGTCTGAAGGGAGTAAGATTTGGTTCCACCTTGCTTGTTGATGTACCAGACCACTGCCATATTGTCTGATTGAATCACAATCGTCCCAGACAGCAGGAGATGAAATGCTTGCAACGCCAGAAGCACCATCCTCAGCTCTAGAACATTTATATGCAGCTGAGCCTCCAGTTCGAACCAAGTGCCTTGGACTGTCTGTCCCTGACATAGCCCCCACACACACACCATCAGAGGGGCATCTGTGGTCACTGTGGCCTTGGGTTGCTGGGGGGAGAAGGGGCGAGACCATTGTGACATTGTGTCATCCACCAATTTAAATCCTGTTTGCAGCTGTGGGTTACTCTATTCCTGGCTGAAAGAGGATGCTGAAAAGGATACCACTGGGTGAGCAGTAGCCATTGTAGAAGCCTCATATGAAACCTGGCCAGGAGGACAATGGTGATGCAGGCTGCCATGGAACTTAACAGCTGTAGGACAGAGTGAGCTGTGGATTTCTCCCTTGAAAGGATTGGAATCAGTTGCTTTATCCTTAAAATTCTGTGCTCTGGAATGGAAGCTCTGCAGTTCTGTGTCCAAAATAACCCCTATGAATTCTGTCGACTGAGATGGGGTGAGATTGGATTTTTGCCAGTTTATGGTTATGCCTAGCCTTTGTGCAGCGAGGAGAGAGCATGCCAGGGCTTCTTCCAGTAGATGTCTGGTGGGGGCGGAAATGAGCCAGCCGTCTAATTATGGAAACACCTGGAATCCTTGAAGTCGCAAGTGAGCTGTGACTACCACCATGCACTTTGTGAACACTCTGGGGGCTGCAGAGAGTCCGAAGGGCAGTACTCTGAACTGGTAGTGACTGGCTTCTACACGGAAGCCCAGAAATCTTCTTGATGGCCTGTCCACTTATGTGGTAGTACGCATCTTGAAGATCTATAGAGCACATCCAATCGTCTTTTTCCAAAAGCGGGAGGACAGACTGTATTGGGACTATCTGGAATTTTTGTACACTCACAAATTTGTTCAACACACTGAGATCCAAAATTGGTCTCCAGTCCCAGGTTTTCTTTGGCACCAAAAATAGTAGAGTAGAATCCGGATCCTATCTGGTCTGGAGGGACTATTTGGATGACTCTTTCTTAGCAGCTTTTCTATCTCTAGTACTGCTTCTTTCCTTTGACTGGGTGGAACGTCAGGGAAGGTTTTTCGAAGGGACAGGACAAATATTGAAGGGGATATGATAACCTCTGGTTATGATCCTTTGTACCAAAGAATCGGTGGTGATGGTTAGCCAGGCAGAAGGGTACAAGGAGAAACTACCCCCAACCACCTCTTCAGGAGCGCTGGCAGGATTGGCCAGGGAAAGAGTCCCTAGAACCCTAGTTATGCTGACCCCCTCTGCCCCAAAAGGAGAGTCTTCCCTGCGAGTTTCCCCCTCTGCCTCTAGGGAAGAACTCTGCCTATGCGTCAAGGAAAGGACCCTGAGATTTCTTGAACCATATCTTCCCACTCTCTTGGTTTCGGGAGAAAGCATGTTGAGGGGAAGAATAAACTGACACATAAGGCAGAAAGGGTCTTACCGTCCTGTTCACATCTGGCCAGTGTGCTTTTAACTTTGGGTCCAAACAATGAAGAGGCCTCAATGGGAGTGTTAAGAAAGGAAGCCTTAAAGGGTTCCACGAAATTGCACAAGTGCATCCAGGCGTGTTGTCGTAAGACCACAGCTGAACCCGCTGCTCCTTCTGATGCGTGAGATATTAGTCGCATAGAGGAGTTAGATACTGACTCAATGATGAGAGGCCACTTTGTCGCGGACCTCAGACACGGCACCAGCGAAGGTTTCAGAGAGCTCTGAAATCAAATCCCTTTGAAGCCTGGTAAAATGTGCCATATAATTCAGGGACCTGATAGTAAAGGTTGCTTATGCAAAGGTGTGCTTCCCTATCCTGTCCAGGGCCTCATTGTTAGGCGGATGGACAGTCTGGCTTTCTTTGTCAGATCCTTTTTAGTTGTGGCTGCCACAACCAAAGCATCCACAGGAAGACCCTTTGACCAATGGGGATCTATAGCAGGAGGGGACAAAATCTTATCTGGCCTCCGGGAAATAGCTTTGATGGCGTCAGGTGCCTTCCATGCACGCTGCATAAGCCGGACAAGTTCATTGGCAGGTGGAGTAAACCAGGAGGTAGGGGGCCGGGTGAGAAAAGCCTGCAGGAACACAGACTCCTCAGAGGTCGGATTAGAGGACTGCCAGTCACCTCTCTGTTTAAGGATTTCGAGGAGATCACCGAAGGATACCTCAGAGGGTGACCGATGGGGATCCTTCCTCCTCAAAGTCTGTCTTTTCAGTGAGGGGACTCCTCAATGGAGTCCATGTGCTTCCTCTTACACAAACGTTTCCAGTGGACTTCCTCAGCGGGAGAAGCTGGGGAAGACAGCGGAAAAGGGGTTTCCTGTGGGAATATGTCCTGAGACCCTTGCACCCAGTGTCCGCTAGGTGCAACTTGTGAAACCAGTGTACCAGAGGAGGGTGGGGGGATAGACAGTCCAGCATCGCCAGCAGTAGCGAAAGCCTTCTCCATCAGTTGGAAGGCTGGTCCACCTGAAGAGGAGTGAATGTCCAGGACAGGGGCCACCCCTCCAAGTGGCTCAGCCTGCCGACCCGGAGTCCCCGGATGGCTGTGGAGCAGCAAATTATGCTAGTCACAACCTACATCCTGGGTCATAGCAAAACTTTCCTGCCATGAAGGCAAGTGCGGTTCCTTAGTGAGATCCATAAAGGGAACCGCAGAGAGAGAAGACTGTGCTATATCCATGGACTTCAAAGGCAATGAAGGAGGAGAATAAGAAGGGGTCTTTGGAGATGGATGATCACCTCCCAAAGAAGGATAGGTCCTGGGGGGTGGGGGGGGGATACCTCTGGCCAGGAGAACTTGATTCACAAGACACAACAGTGTTCGGAAAAGCTTCTAGTGGTCCTCACGGAGACTGAGGGAGAAACAGGCCTGTCCACAGAAGAGGCAAACTCTGTACCTACCTCACCAGTCTGCACAGAGAACAATGGTGCCAAGACACTGGACTATGGGTGTCTGCACCAAAGTAATCGGTGCTGAAGTGGTTGTCTGTACCGAAGCTGGAACTGACAAAATTGGAGCCAACAATAGAGGTGTCTGTTCTGAGTAAGATGTCGGAGCAGACTTGTTCAAGGTCTGCACTGACTGAGCGGTCGGTGCCGATACAGTAGTAGCAATAGTCTGAACAGAGGAGCCCCTCGGTGCAGATACAGTGAAGGCTGCAGGAGAAGACTGAGCCGAGATCACTAATGGAGCCGAACGCCTGGGTGCCGAGAGTTTAGGCACCAAAAGCCCTGGGGCTGACTGAGTGAGCTCCGGAGAGGAAACTTTATCCTTTTTAGGTTTTGGTTGGTGGGAATCCCCAGCTGGGGACGAAGGCAAAGACTGAGCCTTAGTTAGGAGCATCCAAAATTTTCTTTTGGGCTCTAGGAGGGGTTGAGGCCTCCGACCCAGAAATAGCCTCTGAAAAGGGAGATTTGAGAAGCCCTTCAGCAACAACTTGTTTTTCCTTTTTAACAAGGTTCTGTTAGAAAAATTTTCACAGATAGTACAGGGCGGGTCAACAGACAAATGGGACGTCCCCAAACAATAAACGCACAAAGTGTGCGTCAGAAGTAGGTAATTTGTGTCCACAACCAGAACACAGTTTAAAACCCGGACTACCTTTCTTATCTACGATAGAAAAAGGGACATAAAAGAAAGGGTTCCAGCAATGGTACAAGAGAATACCTGAAGGTATGAAAAAAGGGAAGGATTACCAACGATGGTAAGGGGAGAAATACCTCACGGTAGAAAAGTAGAGAAAAGAGAAGAAAAACTCAAGAAATTCTGGTCGCTAGATGCGACAGGGTAAGAGACAACGAAATAGAAACTTTTCTGATAACTATTCTGACCACAAATAACTATACGTAGCTCAAGAGAAGCAGCTTGACACAAACGAATGGCAACGCGGCAAACAAAATCTGAGGTATCAGGGAGAGGGGGATTATGGGCAAGAGTTTAGCTTGCGAGTTTGAAGCTGACGAGAGCTTGGAAAATGGCCGGCTCGGTTCCGAGGTCAGAACTGATACCCATGCGTAATGACTGAACGAGGATTAACAATATCAGATCAAATGTTACTTTACAGTTCACTATGTACTGTACTAAAACACGGCACATTTAATCACTACCAGTTTCTTACTCAGACTAAGAACACAGTACTCCAACATTTTATACAAGCAGTTACCCCCCTTACCTGTACTAAACATTTTTCTGGTGAATGTTTACTGTATAAATACAGCTTTGGCAGAGTTCCACCACAAGCTGTGGCCAAAAACAGTCCAGTTTCAATAATTTAAATCGATTAGGAATGCAATTTTTTATGAGTGATACTTACCATAATGAAGCTTCTCAGAGAAGGACTTTGCAGATGCTTACGACAGGACTCAACGTTTTTCCCCAGCAGCCTTTCCTCAAGTGCTGCTCTCTGAATCCTCAGTATGCAGCTCATGAACAAAACTAATGGGGTGTCAAGTGTCTTGCAGTTCTATTCTGTGGACAACCCACACAAAACAAATATTCAAATCTTTCATCACATCCCCTCCCCCAACTTGATGAACATCTGATCAGCTCCTACAGATAGATCAATTCCTAAGTACTTAGCAAGGATTTGTCACAACACAGCCAAGCTTTTTTTTCTCATTAAGCCTAGCCATTCCGCACACATATAATCCTCCAGCTATTCAATGGGTAGATGGTAGAATGGAAGGAAGGGCAGGGCATGTCATCTATTCAAGGGAGGCGATAAACCTTAGAGCATGTATCGCATAAGCAGTCAACTTCATGTCAAGTCCCCAGTCTCCACCAGTGATACAATATTCACTCCAAGACACTTGTGCAAGACTTCAGCTCCCAGGAAGACCATCAGCATTAACCTCAATCTCCCTCTGAGATCTGACCATCAGCATTAGCCTCAATCTCCCTCAGAGATCTGTTCCTCCAGCACCAAGAGTGTTACTTGAACCCATATCACCAGAACTTTATGACACCATCACTCTGTGCCACAGAAAGGGAAAATGTTCAAGTATTAAACTGGAGCCCCTGACTGGGGATCTGTTGCATAGATGACCAAGATTAAGAAGTTATGTACCTACCATAACGTTCCATGTTAGTTGTCTTCTTCTCGCCTTCTTTCTTGCTGGTTGGGCTCTGTGCCGATCTTCGGCTCCGACTCGGCCATCTCCAAAAGCTCGAGAGCTGCTTACTGGCTCGAGGCCCCCCTATATCCCATGATGCCTGGCGCTAGATACCCAGATCTCGTTTGGTAAACCTAACTACAGACATAATAACAATTATAATAATAATACAGTAAACATGTCGTAGGATGCATGAATCCTACTGGAGAAACTGCTAGTCAGAAGTACTAGCCAGAGAAGACTCAGCCAGTGATAAAAACATAAGGAACTCTTCTCGGTCTACTAGGTTAGGGGATGGAGGGTGGGACGCAAGAAAGAAGGTGAGAAGACGACAACTAACATGGAACGTTATGGTAGGTACATAACTTCTTTATGTTAAGTTGTCTATCTCGCCTTCTTTCTTGCTGGTTGGGACAGCGTCCCTAGCACCTCAATCCTGGGTGGCTCATCGGAACAGACTCTACAGAACAGTGGAACCAAAATCAGCTTTGCTCCTAGAGGCCAGCTTATAATGTGAAATAACGGTATGAGGATTGGCCCATGTAGCTGCCACACAAATAGTTTCCATTGGCAATCTTGCCTGAAAAGCCACTGAAGTAGCTAGAGCTCTAATGGAGTGACCTTTCGGTTTAGCAGGAAGCTCTATTTCTTAGCTGATATACAAATGTAATGATAGATGTCAACCACCTAGATAAGGTTACTTTCGACACAGGTAGACCTTGTTTGCCCTCAGCATAAGACAGGAACAGCTGGTCTGATTTTCTTATTTGCTTAGCTCTATGCAAGTAAAAGCATAACTGTCTATGAACATCCAACTGATTCAATTTGTATTCCGCCTTGTTGGAATAATTTGGAAAAAACACAGGCAGATCAATAGACTGATTCAAATTATTGTCAGAAGAAACCTTTGGAAGGAAGGATTAGCCCTAAGAGACGCACTGTCATTGTAGAAAACTAGATAAGGAGGGCAAACACAGAGAGCCTGAAGCTCAGAAACTCTTCTGGCTGAAGTAATTGCAACCAGAAAAAGGGTTTTACAAGAAAGAAACTTCAAGGAACAAGAAGCTGCCGGTTCAAAGGGGGGGCAGTATCAGGGAAGCTAAAATCAAATTTAGATCCCACAGAGGTGGGGGATCTCTCACTGGGGGCCTGAGTAAAGTAGTCACTTTGAGAAAAGCTTTACAAAGCTTATGGGACATAATACTAGTATCCAAAAGACCTGTATAAAAGTTCAAAATTGCAGCTAACTGAACTCTAATCGTGGCAGAAGATTCAGCACGAAAACATTCCGCTAAAAAATCCAAAATATGGTGCACAGGGGCCGAAAAGGGATCTATATTCCTAGCCTCTGCCCAGAAAGAGAAATGTTTCCACTTACTAGCATAAGTCTTTCTAGTGGTAGACTTGTGCGATAAGATGATTTCACACACCGAGTGGGAGATGTTCGGAAGCCTGGCTAAGGTCGGACGTGCAGCAACCAAGCAGTGAGCTTGGAGAGATTGAAGGGATTGGTGCAGCCCGCCCGATTGATGGATCAGGAGGTCCAGGGCTGCTCCAGAAGGTAATGATGCAGGAACGGGAACCAAATTTGTCGAGGCCAGTAAGGGGCAATGAGGATCATCTTGCATCCCAATGTGGTAGCTTTCTGTATTAATTTGGGAGTCGGGGGAACGGAGGAAATGCATAAAGTCGTCCCTGAGGCCAATCGTGAACTAGAGCATCTCTGGGGGAGTGTCCGGGAGGAGAGTGAAGAAATTGTTGCATTTGCTGTTGAAGGGGGTGGCAAAAAGGTCGCAGCAAGGCTAACCCCATTTACGGAAGATTTGATCCGCCACTGTCTGATTCAGAGACCAATCGTGAGGCATGAGAATTGCTCTGCTCAGCCTGTCCGCTATAACGTTGGACTTCCCAGGGATGTGCGCTGCTATCAGAAACCGTTGGGAAGAGATCGCCCACTGCCAGAGTGAGTGCTTCTCGACATAGGGGGTAGGACCTGGTTCCGCCCTGCTTGTTGATGTACTACACTACTGACATTTTGTCTGTTTGAATTGCAATGGTCCCGGTAGGAAGAGAGTTGTGAAGAGCTTGCAATGCCAAAAGCACGGCCCTCATCTCAAAGACATTGATATGCAGATGGTACTCGTGAGGCTGCCAGGTGCCTTTGACTGTTCTGCCCTGAAAATGCCCCCCCACCCCCACCCGATCAGGGAGGCATCCGTGGTCACCGTAGCCACTGGAGGAGGAAGAGCAAATGGTCTGCCCCGGGGTGCTGATGGGGAAACCATCCACTAAGCAAGTTGGTTTTTGCATGTCTGTATGATAATTATTTTGAGAGACATTGGAAGTTGCTGGTAAGACCATTAGGTGAACAGCATCCACTGTAGAATCCGCATATGAAAACTAGCGAGGGGGACTAGTAGGACAGCTGCTGCCATGAGACCCAAGGTCTTTAGGACGAATCTGGCCTGAATTTTTTTGCATCCTAATAAGACTTGGACATGTCGGCAAATGTCTAGCACTCTGTCTAATGGAAGTCTCGCTGACATGTCCTTTGTATTTAAGTTTGCACCTATAAAAGGTAATAGAAGACAATGCAGACTTTTCGAAATTTATCGTGATGCCTAGTTTGGAGCAAGTTTGGATGGTATAGTGTCTGGCTCGCAGCAGGTGATGCCTGGTGGTTGCTAAGGAGCCAGTCTAAATGTGGAAATACCTGGAATCCTTGCCGTCTCAGGTGAGCGGTAACTACTGCCAAACATTTGAACACCCTGGGGGCTGTGGTAAGACCAAAGGGCAGGGCTCTGAACTGATAATGACTGGCTCCCAGCCGGAAGCGGAGGAAGCTTCTGGAGCGTCTGCCCATTTTGATATGGTAGTACGCGTCCTGAAGATCTATGGAGCACATCCAATTGTCCTGACCCAGAAAGGGTAAAATGGACTGTAGCGTGACCATCCGGAACTTAGTTCTTTGAAGAGACCTGTTTAGTCTGCTGAGATCCAGAATGGGTCTCCAGTCCCCTGTCTTTTTTGGTACCAAAAAGAACCTAGAGTAAATTCCGGATCCTTGCTGGTCTGCCGGGACTGGCTGGATGGCTCTTTCTTAGCAGTTTTGAAATTTCTTGAACTGCTTGATCCCTTAGATTGGGTGGAACATCTGGAAGGGATTTGTTGGGAACGGAGAGAGTGCGAAAGAAAGGGATTTTGTAGCCTTCGGATATGATAGACAGTACCCATTTTTCTTGTGTTATACTTTGCCAGGCTTTTGGGTACAGCGATAATCTTCCCCCGACTGCCTCCGAAGGTGGACAGCCGGGCAGCACTTCAGGGATGCTGGAAGGGCTTGTCAGAGAAAGACTCTCTTTGGCCCTGATTTTGCGGACCCCCTCTGTCCAGAGGACGGCGTCTATTGTTCCCTCCCTCTGCCCCTGGAGGGGAACTCTCCACGTGTGTCAGGCACGGTTCCCTGGGGTTTCTGGAACCACATCTTTCCACTCTTCTGACCCTTGGGATACGGTCTTGAAGGAGTTGAAAAACGGACTCCCACAGCAGAGAGAGTCTTGCCTTCCTGCTCACACCTGGTAAAGGTATCCTTCACCTGTGGTCCAAAAAGAGCAGAACCATCAAAGGGGGTGTTTGTGAAAGATGCCCTGAAGTGTTCCGCAAAGTTACATAACCGCATCCAGGCATGCCTCCTCAAGGCCACGCCTGTGCCTGCGGCCCTACTCGCACCATCGGCTGCGTAAGAGATGAGCCGCATGGAGGAGTTTACTACCGAATTAAAAGTCACCAACTGGGAGGCAACCTTAGCCTGGACCCCCGCAGCTGATGGATCTTGAAGGGCATTTCCTAGCTCTTTAAGGAGATCCCTTTGAAGGCGGGTAAAGTGGCACAAATAGTTCAGCGACCTCATGGAGAAGAATCCAAAGCACAAGAGTCGTTGCTCTGCCAAAACCAGCTATACGCACAAAACAGTCCAAAAGTGAAAGAAAAAACGTAACTGGATACTGCTGTTGTGTTAAAAACGATTTTATTCCATAAAACCAAACAATCCAAGATTTGATGAGCGCTTTCGGGTTATACCCTTCATCACATCTGATGAAGGGTATAACCCGAAAGCGCTCATCAAATCTTGGATTGTTTGGTTTTATGGAATAAAATAGTTTTTAACACAACAGCAGTATCCAGCTACGTTTTTTCTTTCACCTCATGGAGAAGGTCACTGATGCAAACATCCGCTTCCCATATCTGTCCATCGTCCTAGATTCCTTATTAGGGGGATGGACAGATTAAGTTTCAGCCAACTCCTTTTTTGTGGCCACTGCTACCACCATGGCATCAACGGGAACACCCTTAGTCAGAAACTGCTAGTCTTGTGGTGCAGTAATAAATTGTGGGTCTTTGGGGGGTTGGTTCCACTGTTTGGGGCTGACCACACCTTCCGAGCCACCACAGACATCAGTGGATCGAAAGGCGGAGACCCCCAGAAGGTTGGGGGTCGGGAACCAAATGCGTCCAGGAATACAGACTCATCCTCGGAAGGGTTAAGGGTAGTCCAGTTCCCCCTCTGCCTACGTATCTCAAGGATGTCTGAGAAAGACATCCTCAGAGGGGGATCTCAGGGACCCTTCCAAATCCCCCAAGTCGGTATCTGAAGTGACAGACTCAGGGGAGTCAACATGCTTCCTCTTGCATTTCCTCTTTCGTGGGGGCTCCTCTGAATGAACAGAGGAGGCCTCGGAAGAGGAAGATGCACCCAATGGGGTGCCCTGGAGCACTTGTTCCCCACGCCTGGGGTCTACAGGAGAGGCAGAGGCAGGAGCAGGCACCATGGGGGAAGGAGCCGATAAGGCTGACCGTGAGGCTGACAGATGCCAGCACACTCCTCATGACCTCGAAGGCGCCTTTTCCCGATATCGGAGAAGGCTCCGAAGAGACCTGAATCCTTCTCGGCACCGAGAGAGACTGCTCGAGGCCGATGTAAGAGCCAAACTCATCTGAGCCGAAGCTCCAAGAGGGAGAACGGGGTCCGACAAGGGTCCGATGCCACTCGGCCCTCAGAGCAGACGAGGGAGTCCCGGCGCCCATATCCCTACAAGGACGGCACCATGGAAGAGATCGGAGCAGACTGAACCGAAATGGTAGGCATCTGTGCCGACAGTCCCACGATCCCAGCCCCAGCAAGCTCCAGCTCCGCGCTCAAGGGATGAGTCGAAGGAGGAAGTACTGCAGAGACCGGTGGAGCCGAACCCTGATGAGGGGGGGCTGGATAACATTTTAGCCAGGGCCTGCGATTTTAAAAGCCTGCTCACTACTCTCTCCAAATCATGGTCAGATAGCCTAGACGACAGAGAAGAGTGGGATCGGTGACTTCGCTCAGACTGTAACAAAGGCGACCCAGGAGCAGAGTGTATTGACTAAGGATGGTGATCTACAGCATTTTCGACTCCCTGACTGTTCCGACAGCAGAGTCGGGGCCGACTGGAAGATAGGTACTTCGGTTCCAGTCGGAACCGAAGTTGGCTGGGAGATAGGTACTTCGGTTCCTGCCGGAACCGAAGTTGAAGCAGACGCCACACCAGACTGCTCTGAACTGGGAGCCGGCGGCTTCGATGGCTTGGAAGGTTTCACTGACTGAGCCTTAGCCGGTGATCCTTCAGGTTTAAGCAAACCCCTAAGGATAAGCTTATTCTTATGCTCCAGGACTCTTGGACTAAAGGCGTGGCACACCGAACAAGAGTCCTGCAGGTGTAGGGCGCCAAAGCAATAGACACGAAGTGTGACCATCTGTCAGTAACATTTTCTAACAGCATGAGTCACACTTCTTGAATCCAGATACTTGTCTTTAGACATTCCTGTAAGGAAATATCAAAATACAAAGAGAGAGTACAAAGGGAAGTAGGTAACTAGAAAAAAACACACACACTGCACACAAGTTACCACACCCTAACAGCGCACACACTCTATAAATAGAAGAAAGGGTAAACAGACCTACTAACTACCACAATTTCTAGTGAAAAATTTAATACCTTAAAAAAGGAAACAAGGATAAGCCTCTAACTAAAAATGGCTACCTTAAAGGAAACGGGGGGAAAGAAAAACTAAGAAAACGAGTTTTCAAGGGGGAAGACTAAACTCCAACAAATACTACAACTATGTATGAACACTAAGTATTCTAACAACTATAATATACAAAAATTTCTATGTATGTATATATATATATATATATATATATATATATATATATATATATATATATATATATATACATACATACAAAACAAAGTGAAAAAATACGACCTGAGCCGAGATCTGGGTATCCAACGCCACGCATCATGGGATATAGGGGGGCCTCGAGCCAGTAAGCAGCTCTCGAGCTTTTGAAGATGGCAGAGTCGGAGCCGAGGATCGGCTCTGAGCCCAACCAGCAAGAAAGAAGGTGAGATAGACAACTTAACATCCATTGTTACAAAGGAATATTTCAAGTGTACAACTCTCAAAGTAATACAAATGAGTTAATAAAAGCATACTCTTATCTGATACCCTCCCCCCTGGGATATGACACAAGGACTGTGTTCCTTTCTGGAAGGCACAGCACTGGGGAACAGTGACTGCAGTCATCACACTTGGGTTATCTGCCTGCAGGCAGCCCTCAGTCGGCCCGAATACCAGATACTTTGCATTTCTGCGCCGGTTGCTGTCACTCCAGGACTGAAGTCAGGTCGTCAGGGGTATAAAAATAGGCATCTGATTACATTACATCAGTTTTTCTTGCACCAAATGTCAGGAGCCCCCCAAATAGGGGGCTAAGTTATGGTGGAAAAACCCACCAGTAAAAAGTAAATACCAAGTAATAGAGATAGAGAAGGACAGCCAGAGAGAGAGAAAAGGGGGCTGGAGGATGGGAAACCAGGACTGCAACAGTGAATACACTAACATCTACATTCTTGGTAAGTGTACGCAACTGTCCTATGTTCTTCGTGTTTCACTGTTGCAGTCATCACACTTGGGTTGATTCCCAAAGGTGAAGAAAGGGTGGAGGCAGTCAAGATGAATTGGAGCTGGCTAGTATGCCCTGCAAGACTGCTGTTGCAAAACCCGCCCTGGATTTGGAAAAGACAGGCAGGTGGTAATGCTTGAAGGTGTGAACAGAACTCCAGGTAGCAGCTTCAGGAATGTCCATTAGGCACTCCCCTGAGGAATGTTGTAGAGATAGAAGTTGCCCCAGTGGAATGTGTTCTGACCCCCTGAGGGGTAGGGTTCCCATGGCGTTTGTAACAGAAATGGACACAGTGTGCTATCAGTTTTGATATGGCCTTGCCATCTGCCCCTGGTGCAAAACTGACTAGAAACTGGTCAGATTTCCTGAAGAACTTTGTCCTATCAAGGTAGAATCTGAGCTGTCTGTGCACGTCTAAAGAATGCAGGATCCTTTCCCCTTTATTTTGAGGATTAGGGAAGAAGGTTGGCAAATGGATAGATTTGGTGGAGAGCTACACTGGACACCACTTTGGGCATAAAAGTAGGGTTAGTCCTGAGGGAAACCCTGTCAGCATGAAGAATAATGAAGGGTTCCACACCGCAAGTGCCTGTAACTCACTCTTCTTGCTGAGGTGATGGCCAGAAGCAAGGCTGTTTTCCAATAGATTAATTTTAACTCTGCTGATGCTGCAGGCTCAAAGGGGGGTAGCACGAGCTTTTCAAGTACAAAGTTAAGGTCCCAAGCAGGGGTGGGTTCATCTCCTTGGCAGCCTTAAGTTGTTGGCTCCACTCAGGAAATGTTTGAGAGGGTGAGAAGAGAGGTGGGCTCAGTGTTGTAATGAGCCGAGATGGCAGAGTCATGGATCTTAATGGAAGTGAAGGACAGGCCGCTGTGGAGTAGATCTGCTAGTTAATCCAGGATCAATGGTAAGAAGGGCAGTGCTGTGTCCACTTTTAGAATTAATCCAGGAACAATACCTTTTCCACTTATCAGCATAGGATTTCCTTGTACTGGGTCTTCTGGCTTCAAGAATGACATCCAGCACCTGCTTTGCTTAGGCTGGTCACTGGGGGAAAAATCAAGGGATAAGCCAGGCGCAAGGCTCAGGGTTTGCAGTTGTGGATGCAAGATCTGTCCCCCTCCTGCTGAGTGAGGAGGGTTGGGATCTGGGGTAGGTGCCATGGTGGCACCAGTGACAGGCTCCGCAGTAGTGGGTACCAGTGCTAGTGCAGCCAGTGTGGGGCAATCAGGATTGCCCTTGTTCTGTCCTGTCTTATCTTCAGTAATATTCTTGTAAGAAGAGGCAGAGGGGGAAATGCATAGATTGAGAGGTATACCCACTGGAAGGATAGAGCATCCAGTTTCCAGGCCCTGAAGTGAGGAGTCCTGGTGCAGAATTTGCTGAGCTGGTGATTGAAGGGGGAAGCAAAAAGGTCCACCTCCGGGGTCCCCCATTTCTGTCTTAGAAGACTGAAAGCACTGGGGTCTAACTGCCACGCGTGTGGGTCTAGGAGATTTCTGCTTAAGTCGTCAGCCAGTGTTTTATTTGCCTGGTAGGAATTGAGCTTGCAGATGAATACGCATGTCCAAAGCTGTGTTCCACAGGGTCATGAATAGCCTGCAGAGTGCAAAAAACAGGAACCATGTAGTCACAACCACTAGTAAATCACAAGAAAAAAAAACACTGTAGAAACCAAGAACGTAGCCGCTCGAACCGGAATTAATTATAAGTAGACTATTTAAAACCAGTACAAAAGGTTAAGCGCTTTCATCTATAGTACTAGACTTCATCAGAACACTAAAAACACTATTTTAAAAGTTTAAATAAAATATTCCAACCAATGGCAATCGCCCATTTACATTCAGGCAACCCCCCCATTACATCATTTTCCCTTCTTAAAATATGTGAGTACTCAAACCCTTGCATACGTCACATCTTGGCTTCTATTATTGGTTTGTTAGATATATTCTCATTTATACCTGGTACAGTAGTGGCATTTAATAAAATCTGCCATCTCACCTCCTTCTCACTTAATAGAGCCTTTATGTCCCCCCCCCCATGATGTGTGAATAGCACTTCCAATATAGCAAACGTGAACATGTCGCAACCAGGGTTATCTCTAATATGCCTATATAAGGCATTGTTAACGCCCCCTTTTATGACGGCATATAAAATTATCATATATCCTATCCTTCAGGCGTCGTCCAGTTTTGCCCACAAAATCCAGAACATCTTGTACACAAGGCAAGGTATATAACATTCCTAGTTTGACAATTGCCTTTGGCAAAAGTTATTGTAGTTTGGCTCCTATTCCCTACACACTTTGTAAATTCTTCTAATATGGCAGAGCATTGATTGCATCTGCCACATTTTATAGTACCGGACTTAAGGTTTGGTAAGCATGTGACTTTTATATAACCTGTTTTTCATATTGCATCCTATTTTGTGGACAAACTTGGGATGTTCCGCCACCAATTCGAATAATTCTGTGTCACATTTCAGGATACTCCAATTATTACAAATAATATTCTTTACATCTATTGTATTTTTCCCATAAGGTAGGATACAAGCTTTATTATACTCATTAGTAGTTGTTTCTCTCCCCTTGTCCATACCAATACAAACCTCAACTCCTAATAATGGCTTATATGTTCTCCCCCATTCACTGCTTACGTATGTCATATCATTAACCACTATGGGGGGATAACCATGTTCCTTAAATAGTGTTCCTATATAAAGCAACTCCTGAAACATTTCGTTATAATCTAAGGTCATCCGAGCTGCTCTTATACATTGCTCTTTTACTATATTTTTCTTTTGAGCGGCTATGTTCTTGGTTTCCACAGTGGTTTTTTTCTTGTGATTTACTAGCCTGCAGAGTGGGTTCCCCCTTGCCTGTTGATGTACCTCATAACTGTGGTGGTGTCTGTTTTTATTAGCAGGGGTCCTGGTGAGAGTGGGGATTTGAAAGCAGTCAGAGCATGCTGAACAGCTAGCATCTCTTTTTGGTTGACGTGCAAATGAATTTGACATGGGCACCAGTGGCCCTGAATGCACCTGTCATCCAGATGTGGCCCCCCAGGCATAGTCTTTTGCATCTGTGGTTAGTGTCTGGGTGGTGTGGAGTTGTGTAAAGGAAAGTCCCTTGTTGTGGTTGCATGCTGCTGCTCGCCAAAGAAACTCCGTCTTTAGACAAGGTATGATAGGTAAAATGGTTTCCAGGTCCTGAGAATGTTGGCACCAAAGACTTAACACTGAAGTTTCCTCATATGCAGTCTAGCATATGGAATTAATAGAATGCAAGAGGTCATGAACCCTAGAGCCGGCAGGATTTTCCTTGTGGATAGCTGGGTTCTGGTGGCCATTTGAGTGAAATAGCACATTAGATAGGCTTGTTTTTCCTGGAATAAGGAATGCCATCTGGGATGCTGTGTCCAAGCTTGCTTCCAGGAATACAATCTTTTGACTGGGGACTAGTTTTGATTTTTTTCATTGATAGTGTACCCCAGGGAGGTTAGAAGGTTCTTCACAAATGTCAGATGCTGCAACAGCTTTTCCTGACTGTCTGCCTGAATCAAGCAATCATCCAAGTAAGGGTATATTTGAAACTTCCTCTGTCTGCAATAGGCAATGGCTGGAGCCGTGCAATTTGTGAAGAGACTGGGAGCAGTGGATAAGCCAAAGGGAAGTGTACAGAACTGATAATGCATAGATCCTGCCCTGAAACGTAGATACTTTCTGCACAAGTCCCTGATAGGGATATGCAGATAGGCTTCTTTTAGGTCTAGGGTGGCTAACCAGGCATCATTGGACAGCATAGGAGGAGGCTGCTGAAGGGTGAGCATTTTGAATTTTGGTACCACCAGGAAGGTGTTTAGAATGGAAAGATCTAGGACTGGGCGCAAAGTGCCCTCTTTTCTGGGTATCAGGAAAAGTCTGGAATAAAACCCCTGTTCTGCAGGAACAGGTTGAAATGCCATTATGGAGAGCAGGGAATGAACTTGGTTTTGTGCCTCTGCCCACTAGTTTGGAGGAAGGTCTGGGAACCCCTTGGGGGTTGGCAGTGTGTGGAAGTAAAATTTGTACCCCTGGGATACAATGTTGAGGACCCATCGATCTTTGATGATAGAGGTCATTTTTTGCATGGTGGGCAAGTTTTCCTCCTAGGGGCACGAGCAATTGGGCAGATGCGAGAAGTGGAGTTGAGAAGTCATTGTGAATTATTTCCGTAAGGGGGTGGCTTAGCACTCCCTGTTTTAGATGTAGAGGTACTCCATTGCTTAGATCTCTGCACACCCTGAGACTGTAATCTGGGTGGTCTGTATCCCCTTGATCTAGTTTGAAATGGCCTTGAGGGGGCTAGAAAGAAGCAATGTTTTGAGGGGCAATGTCTACTGAATCTTGGAGGCTGTACTTGCAAGAAATCTTTAACTGTCTGCATAGACTTAGCTTTTTCTTCCATCTGTTTTAGAACCTCTTCTGCTTTGGTGCCAAAGGAGCATCTAGTAGTTTTCATTTCAAATGGTCTGTCAAGGTCTGCTCCTTAAGCCAAGCATGCCATCTCAGTAGAGAATCTGTGACTGCTGCTCTGCAAGATGCTTCTAGGGCATCAAATCCACATTGCAAGATGTGCTTGCTGACTTGACTTGCAGAATGCATAAGCTCCTGTAATTATTTTCTGCACAGTCTGTAAAGGTAGATAATTTTTGCTTAAGTTCCATATGTTGCTGGTATTTCAGCATGTGAAACTGGCAATTCTATGCCCTAATGGCGATAGCTGCAGAGGTGTATACTTTTTTACCCCATCTGTCTAAAACTCTGGAATCCCTGTCCGAAGGGGTGGAATTCTTAGCTGTAGTGGCCTTTATTCCTCTAGGCCCTTGGGAAATTACCTCTGGGTCAGCAGTAGGATTTTTGAAAAGAAATTTATGAGAGCCAGGGACTCTGTAGTACCTGTCTGGTTTCCTTGGAGCAGGGGGTAAAGTATTAGGAGTTAAACTGGATTCCATAAAGTCATAGTCCACAACATCCAGAACAGCAGGGATGGCTAAAGGTCTACGCTGTGGCAAATTTAAAAATTCTGAGTCTTTTTGAATGGAGGATAATCTTGGCATTCCTAGTGGAAATGCTCTCAAAAGTATTTAGGGTTTCACAAAGAGAAATTCTTTGGAGGGGAAGCATGGGGAATGGATTCCTCTCCATCCTCAAGCAGAAAAAGGCATGTCTTCACATTTGGAAACCTCAGAGTCTGACTCCTGGTCAGTTAAAGCTGCTGGGGACAGGGCTCTGTGTAAGAAGTGGAAGGCTGGCTTCCCCTAATCAGCATGATCAGGTCTTCTGCCATTTTAAGCATTGGAGATTGTGACAAGGAAGTGGGTGCTTGAGTTTGGGTCTTTTTTTAGGCGTAGCACTTACTCTTGGCCTTAGAAACTCTGTAGCTTTAGACAGAACTGAGGATGTTTAGGAAGTAGTCTGTGTCGAATATCGGTAATGTGAAAAACTTCCTCGGAAGCCGGTGCCTGCACAGTAGCTCCGAACCCATCCAAAGTAGAGACATCCGCAGGTTTCGTAGTCAAAGAAGAGTCTTGAGACATATCGGACTCCAAACGGGTCTCAGTAACGGCCTGCGAATCCATCTAAGTAGGCATCAGGGGCAGTGAAAGCGCCAGAGTACCAGCGAACTGGCAACTAGCTTAACGGAAGCATCGGTGGCGGTTTTGGACCTGTGTGGTCTGTCTGCTTTTATCCTAACGTTTTTTCAGCAGATCGATAGTCAGATGGCTTACCGAAGTCATTTTGGAATACGGAGATAGAGAGCAAAAGTATTTAGCGACAATAAGGGCCAGATGACGAATAGTTTGGGCGTTGAACAAAGCACAAAACTGACAGTGAGGTACATTGCGGTCTGGGCCTAAACAGGTTACTCAGTAAGAATGGAAATCTCAGTGTGGTATTTGCTTTCCACAGGAGACAATTAACTTTTTGACATTTTTTTTTTTTTTTTTTTTTTTTTTTTTGCTGAAACAAAGGATCCCCAACAGGGTATTTAGCTTTTGAAGACTTCAGGATGATTCAATTCGGAAACGAACACTCAGGTAGCGGCCGACCGGCACTCGTGCAAACTGCTTATGCTTCGAGCTCCTCGGCAAGAAAGACTGATGTAATGACATTGGATGCCTACTTTTATACCCCTGACGACCTGACGTCAGTCCTGGAGCGACAGCAACTGACGCAGAAATACCAAGTCTCTGTTATTCGGGCCAACTGAGGGCTACCTTCAGGCAGATAACCCAAGTGTGATGACTCAACATGCAACAGTGAAACACGAAGAACATCTGCTGTTTTAAGTGACCAGCTAAAAACATTCCTCCAATAAATAAAATCGAGTTTAATAGTCTCTGCTACAGCTCTCAGTCAATGAAACAAATAGTTGTGTAAAATCTTACCATAACAGATGCCCTTCTCTTCTCTGAGTACTCATAACATGAGTTCCCCACTGTAGGCAACCCGTCAAAAAGTACAGTTTTGTACCTACCATAAATGTAGATGTCAGACAGATATGCAACTGCAGTCATAACATATGGGTTGTCCTGCCTCAGGCAGCCCTCGGTCGGCCGGATTCCAAAGTCTGGGTCCGGCGTCGGCTGGTGTCACCTCCTCTCCGACGTCAGAACAGCTGGAGTATAAAGGCATCGGCCGACGCCATCTTCTTCAGTGTTTCTTGCCCCAGATGCCAGGTGCCCTCCTAGGAAGGCTAAATTTGGTGAATGGATAAACAATTCCAGACATGCACAACAGTAATAAACAGATGCACCAAAGGAGATACCCCAGCTAATAGGAATAGGGGTAGTGGACCCATAAAGAAAGTTGCAGAGGGGTAGGAGGGTGGGAAAATCCGACTGCAGTTGCATATCTATCGGACATCTACATTTATGGTAGGTACAAAACTGTACTATGTCCTTCAAGAATGCAACTGCAGTCATAACATATGGGTTGAATACCATAGCCAAGCTGGGGGTGGATGGAACTAAGAAAGGGATGGTGTAGCTAAAATGCCCTGCAGGACTGCCGAAGCAAAGCCTGCTCGGGATCTGGAGTATAAGGGCAGGTTGTAGTGCTTGGTAAATGTATGCACGGAACTCCATGTAGCAGCCTCTAAAATGTCCTTTGTAGCCACTCCTCTTAGGAAAGAGGTGGATGTGGCTATAGCTCTGGTGGAATGTGGTCTAATATAGGCTGGCACACCTTTGCCATGGAAAGAGTAGCAGAATCTGATGCAGCGTCCAATCCATTTTGAGATTGTTTGTTTGGAGATTGCTTTTCCTTGTACTCCAGCAGCATAGGCTACAAACAGTTGGTCAGACTTTCTGGTGGCCTTAGTATTGTCCAAGTAGTAGCGTAGTTGCCTGTGTATGTCCAAAGTATGCAGCAGTTTTTCCCCCGTTTTGAGGATTGGGGAAGAAAGTAGGCAGGTGAATAGCTTGAGACACCCTGGAAATTACTTTTGGCATGAATGTAGGATTGGTTCTTAGAGAAACTCTGTCCTGATGAAAAATGAGGAAGGGAGGCACTGCCATGAGTGCCTGTATCTCCGAGACTCTTCTTGCAGATGTGACTGCCAATAGAAAGACAGTTTTCCATGATAGAAATTGCATTTCTGAAGTTGCTGCTGGCTCAAAAGGAGGAAGAGTTGATTTTTCCAAAACAAAATTGAGGTTCCATGCTGGTACTGGCTGTTTTCTGGGAGGTTTGATATTCTTTATCCCTCTTAGGAACTGTCTTCGCAAAGGATGTGAAAACACTGGTGGGTCACAATTTTATTTTGCTGAGATTGCTGAGGCGTGAATCTTTATAGAAGAATATGAGAGTCCAGTATGAAACATTTCTGCCAAGTATTCTAATATCTGAGGTATACTCAGTAATGTTGTATCCTGACCCCTCTTGGCATTCCAGATGCTGAATCTCTTCCACTTGGCTGAATAGGTTTTTCTGGTGGAAGGTCTGCGTGCTTCCAGTAAGATCTCTAACTGTTTTGGAAAGAGGGTTAGCTGGAGGAGTCATGGTAACCTCCAGGCTGTCAGATGCAATGTTTTCAGGTTTTGATGGACAGTCCTGTAATTGTGTTGTGTTAGAAGCAGGGGCCATAGGATCAAAGGCCACGGTCTGGTCCGAGTTATGCTCAACAGCAGTGGGTACCCAGTGTTGCCTTGGCCAGTCTGGAGCTATCAAAATGCCTGTTGGTTGTTCTGCTTTGATCTTCAGTATCACCTTGGTCAGCAGAGGTAGAGGAGGGAATGCATAAATTCACGGAATTCCAGCTGAAGGAGAGAGCATCCATTTTCCAGGCTAGAGGATGGTGGGTCCTTGTGCAGAACTTTTCCAGGTGATGATTTAAGTGGGAAGCAAAGAGATCTACGTCCGGTCTTCCCCATGTCTTTGTTAGTTGTGAGAAAATGTGAGGATGCAGCATCCATTCGTGTGGATCCAAGAAATTTCTGCTCAGGTTGTCCACCAGTACATTGTCCTTGCCTGGCACAAACTGGGATTTGTATCTTCAGACTCAGGGATTTTTCCCAGAGAAGCATCGTTAGTCTGCAGAGGGGATAAGAATGAGTGCCTCCCTGCTTGTTTATATACCACATGACAGTGGTGTTGTCTGTCCTTATTAGCAAATGTCCTTGTTGTAGTGTTTTTTCGAAAGTCTCGATTGCATGGATCACTTCCAACATCTCTTTTTGGTTTATGTGCAGATGTCTTTCCTTTGGTGTCCATAGACCTTGAATGCATCTGCCCTCCATGTGCGCCCCCCATCCATGATCTGAGGCGTCTGTTGTAATCATTTGACCTGCTTGAGGTCTGTTGAAAGACATGCCTTTGTTTAACTGACTTGCTTGAGCCCACCACAAAAATTCCTTTTGCAGACATGGAATAAGTGGGATTACGTCCTCTAGGCTTTGGCTGTGTTGGGACCATAAGCTTTTTAAATACCATTGCAGCTCTCATATGAAGTCTTGCCAAAGGTATCAGAAGAATGCAAGATGCCATGAACCCCAGGGCCTGCAGGATTTTCCTTGCAGTCAGCTGGGAGAGTTTTGCTAGGCCTTTGAAGTACTCTGGTAACTGCTGTTGTTTTTCCTCTGTGAGGTAGGCCATTTGAGTTTCTGTGTCCAGTTTGGCTCCTAGGAAAATAATCTGTTGGGATGGCAGTAGTCTTGACTTCTGAATGTTGACTGTGTATCCCAAGGCTTGCAGTAGTTGAATGACATAGTCCAAGTTTGCTTTTAAGGTTTGTTTGTTGTCTGCTTGTATGAGGCAGTCGTCCAGGTAGGGGTATATTTGAATCCCCTGGAGTCTGCAGTGTGCCACTACTGATGCCAGGCATTTCGTGAACACACTGGGCGCAGTAGATAAGCCAAACGGCAATGCTGAGAATTGATAATGCTCCCTGCAAGAAATCTGAGGTATCTTCTGCAGCTTTGTCTGATTGGAACATGCAGGTATGCCTCCTTGAGGTCCAGAGTGACCAGCTAAGACCCCTTGCCCAGCATGGGAAGGAGTTGCTGCAGCGTCAGCATTTTGAACTTTGGCACAATAAGAAAAGTATTTAGAGTTGACAAGTCCAGTATAGGTCTCCATTTGTTTTCTTTTCTTGGAACAAGGAACAGTCTTGAATAAAATCCCTGGCCTTGTTCCTGAGGAGGAACCCTTTCTATTGCTTTTATACTTAACAGCTTTGAAACTTGAGTGAGTGCCTCTGCCCTTTGATGTGGCAGGTTTGGCATGCCTTGTCTTATTGGTAAAGTAAGAAAGTGGAATCTGTAACCCTTGTCTATTAAATCCAGAATCCAGTTGTCCTTGGTTAAGATATGTCAGTTTTTTGAGAATAAGGATAATTTTCCACCCAAAGGTGCTTCTCTTTGAGCCTTTGTAGGCGGTATGAAAGTCAAGTCATTGTGACGGTCCTTGTGGTGCAGCTGGGCTGTCTGCGCCACTTCTTTGATTTGTAGGTTGCCATTGGCGGCCCCTGTAAGATCCTCTGTATTGCCCTCTACCTCAGGCACGCCTGCTTTTTCCCCCTTGAAACTTGTCAGAGCCTGGGAAGGACCAATTCCTTGAAGGCCAGTTTCTGCTGAATCTGGGTGGCTGAACCTGAAGGAAATCCTTGACTGTCTGTACTGACTTATCTTTTTCCTCAATGGATTTCAACACATCTTGTGCATTAGCACCAAAAAGCTTCTGTTTTTCCAGAGGTGCGTCAAGTAACTTTACTTTAACATGGTCAGGCAAAGACTGATCTTTTAACCAAGCATGTCTACGTATCACAGCCCCAGTCATAGCTGCCCTACATGAAGCTTCCAATGCATCATAACCACACTGAAGAAAATGGTTGTTAACCTGCTGAGTGTTATGTATATGTTCCTGCAATGCCTTTCTATCAATAGGCTCAGGAGAGGCTAATATTTTCTGTAAATCATCCAGTAAAAAATCCTGGTACTGAAACATGTGAAAAAGGCATGTGACCTCATGGCTAGGGTGGTAGAGGTATAAACTTTTTTACCCCATCTCTCCAGGGACCTAGCTTCCCTGTCCGCTGGCAGTGGATTTTTGGCAGTGGAAGTAGCCACTCCCTTGGGGCCCTGTGAAATAGTTTCTAGATCCACAGAGTGGGCCTTAAAGAGATGCTTGTGAGTGTCAGGGACCCTATAATATCTGTCTGGCTTGACAGGAGCAGGGGGGAGAGAATCAGGGTTAGCACTGGAGTCAGAGAAAACATCCAAAACATCCATAACTGGAGGAATAGCTAAAGGTCTGTGCTGGGGATGTGAAATAGTTTCTAGATCCACAGAGTGGGCCTTAGAGATGCTTGTGAGTGTCAGGGACCCTATAATATCTGTCTGGCTTGACAGGAGCAAGGGGGAGAGAATCAGGGTTAGCACTGGAGTCAGAGAAAACATCCAAAACATCCATAACTGGAGGAATAGCTAAAGGTCTGTGCTGGGGAAGCTTGAGGAAGGTATGCAGCCGTTTCCTGGAATCAGAGAATTCCTGACCCTGCCATTTAAAATGTTCCCTCAGAGTGCAGGACTTCACCAAACGAGAAATCCTCTGGAGGGGAGGCAGAGGGAATTGATTCCTCAGCATCAGAGTCCTCGTAGGCCTGGAAGGATTCTTCTTGGGTATCAGAATGCTCAGAATCCCCAGAGGCTTCATCTGAAGAGAGGTTGTCAGCCTGCTCAGTTCTGGGCCTTTTCTCTGCAGGTGGCTGAGAACCTCTGTCTGGATGAGGCTGAGACCCCCAGATAAGGGAAATAAGATCTGCAGCAAGAGACATGACCTGTTTATCAGAAGGGGCCTGAGCAGCAGGTTTAGGATGGGCCTTGGCCTAGCTGGCGGCCTTAGCACATGCAAAGGCCTTGATGGACATGGATACAGGAAGCCTAGCAGCCCCACGTGCAAAGGCCTTGATGGACATGGATACAGGAGGCCTAGCAGCCCCACGTGCAGGAGTAACCTTGTCTACAGAAATGGTGTCGGGTAGATCCAGAACTTCGGTTTCCGGAGGAAAATCAACAACCGGCACCGGAGAGATCTCCAAGACTGAAGGTCGTGTTAACGCTGTGTCGTCGGCCTGGAGCGGTTGAATTACCGCTTCCGAAGGGACCGAAGCACTAGCGGAGGGTTTAGGAGTTGCATCGGTGGTGGACGCGGGCCGAGGATGTCGGTCCCGGTCCTTTCATTTTTTGGCAGATTGAGTTGTCTGTTGATCCGACGGCATGTTATATGCGAAAGATTCACCGAAAAAGTCTTCAGCGAATTCTGCCCGGCGCCTGAGAGTGTGCTTATTAAAGCAAGCACAGGCAGCACAGGCCGAGACGTCGTGGTCTGGGCCCAGGCAAGGAAGGCAGTAAGAATGGAAGTCCTTATGAGGTATTTGTTTACCACAAGACAAACAATTAACTTTCTCAATTTGTTCTGACATCGGCTGAGGCAAGAAAAAATGTTTCCCAACGGGGTTACTTAGCTTTTAGATGACTTCGGTACTGAAAACACAGGAGCTGACCGACCGGCACTTGCTAACTGCTTTTGCTTCGGGCACCGCGCGGCAAGAAAGACAGAAGAAGATGGCGTCGGCCGATGCCTTTATACTCCAGCCGTTGTGATGTCGGAGAGGAGGCGACACCAGCCAACGCCGGACCCAGACTTTGGAATTCGGCCGACCGAGGGCTGCCTGAGGCAGGACAACCCATATGTTATGACTGCAGTTGCATTCTTGAAGGACATCTAAAATTTCAGGAGTCTGCCGACTGGCACTTGCGAATGGCTTTTGCTTCGGGCACGGCAAGAAAGACTGATGTAATAGTGTCTGCTGCATGCTTTATACCCCTGACTACCTGATATCACGAAGATGAGACAGCAACAGACGCAGGACCCAAGACTTCGATAATTTGGCCGACCGGGGGCTACTGCAAGCAGATAACCCAAATGTGATGACTGCAACAGTGAAACACGAAGAACATCTTAGTTTAGATGAATGGGAATGTGGAGGTATGCCTCCAAGTCCATGAACGGCTTGGGTGGCAACAGTGGAAGAAGGCTTTGAAGGGATAACATTCTGAAAGAAGGGACCTGCAGAAAACTATTCGGGTAGAACAAATCCAGGATGGGCCTCCAAGGGCCATCTTTTGTGGCACTAGAAAGAGCCTGGAGTACAGCCCCTCCCTTCTTGGCCAGAGGGAACTTCCTATGGTCCCCTTGGGCAATAGATCCTGGATAATCTGGGAAATTAGATGTAGCTGGTTTTCGGGCAGGAAGGGGATGCGCCTTGTGGTAGGGACTTTTCCTGCCAGGACATGAATTACCCTTTTTCCACTACTGTTAATATCCAGCAGTCTGAGGTGACTTTTCCAAAAGGGTAGCCTGTGAGACAGGGAGGTGGCTGAGGCAGTCACACATTACTGTCTCTATCTGGAAAGGGCTGCTAGGGGTAAGGTTGAGGAGGGACTGCATTTGGGGAAGGTGCCTTTCTAGATTCTTTTCTCTGTCTAGAGGTGGTGGATGGGGCAGGGGCCCTCCTGACAAAAGTGGTCTTGGCAGGGTAGTTTGTCAATTTGGGAACTGGAAAGACCAATAAATGTCTGGCGTCCTGAAGGTCTTCACTTTTTTCCTGAAGGCTTTTGTACAGTTCAGCAGACTGTTTGCCAAACAGGAATTTGTCAAGTGGTGCATTTCAGATTTTGGTTTTAAATTCCTCAGGGAGGGGCTGAAGCCTGAGCCAGGAGCACCTGCGTAGTACAGAGGCTAAAGCTGCAGACCTTGCGGAGGCCTCGGCCGCATCATAGCTGCACTTAATAGAATGTCTGGTAACCTGTGATGTTGACACCTTAGATTCTACCAGAGATTTGTTAGGAGAGTAAGGCATGGAGGACAGTAAGGAGGTTGCCTGAGAAACCAGGTCTAGGGGCATATATGACACCCCTTTAGGTCAGCATGGAGGATATGTACATCTTTTTCCCCAGTCTGTCCATAATCTTGCTATCCTTGTCTAATGGTAGAAGGGAAGAGGAAGGCAGTCTGGATTGCCTGTGTTGGGCCACTGCAATGACTGCAGGATCTGCCATAGGTGGCTTAAGGTATTTGTGCTCATCAGAGACCTTATAAAAATGGTCCGGTCTTTTGGGAGCTGGGGGCTGTGACTCTGGGGTCTTAGAGGCTAATGCAAATGCATCCAGGTAAGCTGGAATCACTGGGGGAATTGCGGCGGGGAGGGTGACTCCAGCTGGAGTAGTTCAAAATACTTCTTTTGAACCTCAATCATCTGAGTGGCATCCCACTTAAAATACTCCCTCAGTTGGGTAATTGTTTCCCCAAAAGAAAAATCCTCAGGAGGTGTCTCTCTCTCTAAAGGAGTCATCTTGGACAGTAGTATGCCAGAGGGAAAGCTAACTCATATGTAGGTTAGAGATTCATCTGGGAAGGAAGAGGAGTTCTTCTGAGTAAGGGTGGGATGAATGGAAGCAGCTGAGGCGGGTGTATATTACATTATCAAACTTTTAAAAGTTCGAAAAGCTAAAAATACAGAAAAAACTACCTGACCGTTTTAAGCAAGGAGGCAAGCCCCCTACACCCCCTGCTCATTAAATATACCAACTCCAAAACCGCAATACAGTGCAGGAAAGGGAAATCTTCCCATTCCGCACTGTATGGAGATCTCAGTTGAAACGTTCGAACTTTTAAAATTTCGATCATATGTTGTTGACCATACGACGTTTGAACTTTTAAAAGTTCAATAACATAATATACACCCGCTGAGGCTGGCCGGGGCCAGAGAGCAGGCAATGTAGCATCAGGAGAGGCTGGCCTGAACATCCATACCACTCTGGTTGGTCCTCAGTGGAAGTAGACAAATGTTTAGATTTTTGCTTCCTCTTGAGAGGAGTAGTCTTCGTGGAAGTGGAGGTGTAGGCCTAGTATTATGCATCTGGTCTGTGGGAAAGGATTCCGTTTCCAGAACCGTGAGCAGATGCCTGGCAAAGCCTGGTTTTCCCTAGACCTTTGCCGAGGCAGATGCTGGAGCGACCTCAGAGGATGTGCCTACCGGGGCTTCCAAGGTGGCTTCCACAAAGGTAAACACCAAAACCACTGGTTCTACCGGATACCCCTCAGGACATAGATAGGTGGCTGGGCAGGATGTCCAGAGGAGCAGAAACAGTAGGTCTTACAACCTTGGCCACCTTTTTAGAAGGCTCCACCTTGGCGGCCAACTCTGGGTTCCATACCTAGGGCTAAACGCTTCAGTTGCTGGTTTTGGAGAATGTTTTAGGGCTGCCAGACTATTATGAACGACTGGCAAATGCTACAGGTAGTACAAGTGTGGTCTTGGCCCAAGCAGAACAAAGTTCATGCAAGTCCTTGTGCAGAATCTGTCGGTCGCACTTACATTTGCCCTTTCTGCTGGACATTGGCTAAATAAGGGGCATTAACAACCAAAACTCAAGGAAAAGAAAATTTTCCCTAATGGGGTACTTATCTAAAAACGTCTTCAGCAGCGTGGAGTGAAGTGACTGATCTGATGTTCGACTGCGGCAGAGATGTTCTAAGGTCTGTGCGTACAGATGTCATACTTAAGGCCCGTGGTTTATTGCCCTGCCGTGTGATGTCCCATGCATCTGGCAGCAAACAGACTTAAGCTTTGGCATACGAGCCGGATGTTTGGGTCGTCTGAAGTGGTGGATACCACAGTAAGAATACTGCAACATGGGAATTTGACATTGTTCCCTCATAGGTGATCTGTAATTGAATAAATGTTATTGCCAGTTAGGAGTCACATTCATGCAAAGCTCATTGTGGTTATTGCATTAAATTGCGTCCCCCTCAGCTACTGCAATGCTCTGTACTTGGAAGCTTTCCAAAGGCAAGCCTAAAGGGTTACAGCCTGTACAGACCTAATTAGATTAGTGATAAGTGTTAACTACACCACTACATTATACCTCCTGCACTGTACAGCCATCCATCCTTGGCTTCCAAAGAGCTGCAGGATAACCTATGAAATTTTGCAGCTGGTTTACAAGCTCTAAAATAACAGGTCCTACCCAAATGAAACTAATGTTAGCATACCAGTATAGAGACCTCACCTCCACTGCCCATAAACTACTAGCAATCTCAAGAAAGAATAGCTGTGCAAGAACTTACCATAACCTTAGATGGCCTTCTCTTCCATGTTGCAGTACTCATAACAGTAGGGAGTTGCTGCCAGCAGCACCGCCTTCTGGCCAGCATGCCAAAGTCTTTGCTTCTGGAGGGTACGTGTGACATCCCTTGTCAGGGCCATAAACAGACACATGGTATAAAAAGGAAGTCTGCACGCATCCTCCTCAGAATGAACTGCCGCATACAGTAGTATTCCTGGGGGAAGAAGGGTTCCAAGGGAGCCATTACAATTACATGTAGGCTAGTGTTAGGGTAGCAGGAAGTCTTTAGTGGAGAAACTGTGGGATAGAAGGGTTATGTCCCCACAAGTCAGTATCGTATGTAAGATGGTAAAAGCAGAGGGGTAGGTGGGGGGAATGAATACCGCAACATGGAAGGGAAGGGAAGGACATCTAAGATTATGGTAAGTTCTTACACAACTATTCCATGTCCTTCTATTCACATGCTGCAATTTGCATAACAGTAGGGAGAATATCAGTGGTTTTAGGTATGGTTCTGGGTGGAGGATCGGGTTCCCTTGTCAATGACTCCTAGGAGGATAGACCTGGCACACCCTGCCCTAGCTCTAGAAACTAGGTCTAGTTTGTAATGTTTAGTAAAGGTGTGGACAGAAGTCTAAGTGGCAGCTTCCAGCATGGAAGCGTAGCCAATTCTTCTGAAAAAGGTAGCTGAGGAAGCAGATGCCCTAGTAGAGTGAGGTTTGACTTAACTGTGCAGGGATTTTCCATGGTAAGAGTAGCACAAGGTAATGGATTTAGAAATCCATGAAGAAATGGTTTGCTTGGAGACTGCCCTCCCTAGAGGTCTCAGTTGGAAGGAGATGAAAAGTTGATCTGACGTTCATGATAGGTTTGGTTTTGGCTAAGTAATACCTCAGTTGTCTGTGGACATCCAAGGAATGGAGAATCCTTTGAGGAATTTTGTGGTAGAGGGTAGAAAAAGTACAGTTGTGTACACTTACCATAAATGTAGATGTTAGGTGTATTCACTGTTACAGTCATCACTTTTGGGTAATCTGCTTGCAGTATTCCTCAGTCGGCCTGATTAACAAAGTCTTGGGTCCTGCGTCGGTTGCTCTCTTCTTCCATGGCGTCAGGGGTATAAAACGTGCAGCAGACTCCATTACATCAGTTTTTCTTGCCCCAGATGTCAGGTGCCCCCTTAATGGGAAGCAAATCTATAAATATACAAGGCTATACCTCAAACAAAAAAGCAAATACACCAAAAAGCTTTTGAAGATAGCAAAGGAAAGTAGAGATATATCAAAAAAAAGAAGGGGGCTGGAGGGAGGGTAACCCAGGACTGCAACAGTCATAACATCTACATTTATGGTAAGTGTACACAACTGTACTATGTTCTTCGTGTGTCACTGTTGCAGTCATCATTTTTGGGTAGATTTCCAAAGCCAAGGATGGTAGGGGGAACATAAATAGAATTAGGACTAGCTAAAAGGCCCTGCAAGACTGCAGTAACAAAGCCAGCTCTGGATTTAGAGAAAATTGGCAGATGGTAATGCTTGGTGATGTACAAAACTCCAGGTAGCAGCTTTTGGGGTGTCCCTGGTAGGGACGCCTTTGAGAAAGGCTGTAGAGGTAGATGCAGCCCTGGTAGAGTGGGGTATGATCCCGTGGGATAGGTTTTTCATGGTGTTTGTAGTAGGAATGAATGCAATGGCCTATCCATTTGGAAATAGCTTGCTTTGAAATAGCCTTCCCCTCTGCCCCTGCAGCAAATGCCACCAGCAATTGATCAGATTTCCTTTGAGGTTTAATTCAGTCCAAGTATAATCCAAGTCTAAAGAGTGCAGAATCCGTTCCCCTTTGTTCTGTGAATTAGGGAAGAAGGTTGGCAAATGTATGGACTGATTAAGGGCCATACTGGATACCACCTTGGGCATGAAAGAGGGATTGGTCCCGAGGGACACCCTGTCCACATGAAAGATGATGAAAGGCTCCACTGCCATGAGGACCTGTAAATCAGATACCCTTCTTGCTGAAGTGATTGCTAAAAGGAAAGCTGTTTTCCAAGAAAGGAATTTTAAGTCCGCAGTGGCAGCTGGCTCGAAAGGAGGAAGGGTGAGCTTTTCCAATACAAAGTTGAGGTCCCAGGCTGGAGTTGGAGCTCTCCTGGGCAGTCGTAGATTTATGGCCCCTCTGATGAACTGCTAAAGTAGTGGATGAGAGAAGAGGGGTGGTTCTGTGTTATAATGAGCTGAGATGGCTGAGGCGTGAATTTGGAGGAGAAAGACAGGCCCTTATGAAGCATCTCAGTTAGTATAGTAAAATCTGAGGTAAATTGGGCACTGTTGTGCTCACCCCTTGAGCTTGGCTCCAGGCACACAATCTTTTCCATTTTTCTGTGCAAGACTTTCTGGTACTAGGCCTCCTTGCCTCTAAAATGATACCAATCACTGGTTTACTGAGAGATGGTAAAGGAGAAATTATGCAATTAGCCAGGCTGCTAGATTCAGTGTTTGAAGTTGAAGGTGCAGAATTTGGTTCTCCTGCTAAGACAATAGAGTAAGAGTCTGACGCAGGTGCCATGGGGCCCACAGTGACACTGCACAAGAGGGAATACCAGTGTTGGCGTGGCCAGTCTGGTGCAATCAAAATAGTCCCTGGTTTGTCTGGTTTGATCTTTAGTAGTACTTTGGAGAGCAGAGGCAGAGGAGGAAAGGCATAAACTGAAAGGTTTTTCCAGCTGAATGACAGAGCATCCACTTTCCAAGCTTGTTTGTGGGGAGTCCTTGTGTAGAATTTGTCCAACTGATAATTTTGGGGGGAGGCAATCAGGTCTATATCTGGGCTCCCCCATTTGCTTGTCAACATGTTGAAAATTGAGAAGTTATGTACTTAACATAACGTTCCATGTTAGTTTTCTTCTCGCCTTCTTTCTTGCTGGATGGGTTCGGAGCCAAACCTTGGCTCAGACTCGGCCTAATACTAAGCCAGAGAGCTATTTTTACCGGCTCGAAGCTATACTATGTCCCATAATGCTAGGCGTCGTATACCCAGATCTTGTTTGATAGCTAACACTATGGACATATATGTCCCACCACAACAGAGAATAATCCACCTAATCATAGATACAAAAATAACTGAGGTGGCAATAACTCTCACAAGGTACTCTAGATCTTCCCAGGCTAGGGGGATGGAGGGTGGGACGCAAGAAAGAAGGCGATAAGAAGACAACCAACATGGAACGTTATGGTAAGTACATAACTTCTCAATGTTAAGTTGTTAATCTCGCCTTCATTCTTGCTGGATGGGACAGCATCTCTAGCACCTAAATCCTGAGTGGCTCAATGGAACAAACTCTTGAGTACATTGGAAATAAAATCAGCCCAACTTCTGGAGGCCATATCGAGCTTGTAATGAGAAATGAAGGTATGAGAGGCCCAAGTGGCCGCTGCGCAAATGGAATCCATCAGCAATCTTGCCTGAAAGGTTATTGAAGAAGCTAAAGCTCTGGTCGAGTGGGGTCTAGGCTTAGTAGGAAGTTCCCTGTTCCTCAACTGATAGACCAACATAAGACAGGACAACCACCTGGATAAACTTACCTTAGAGACTGGTTGGCCTTGCTTCCCTTCCGCATAAGGCAGGAACAGCTGGATTGATTTTCTCATCTGCTTAGTTCTATCCAGGTAGAAGCGTAATTGACGGCGAACGTCCAAACAATGCAACTTTCGTTCAGCTCTACTGGTGTAATTTGGGAAAAGATCTATGGTCTTATTCAGATTTTTCTCTGATTATTTTGGGTAAAAAAGATGGATTAGTCCTAAGTGACACTCTGTGAAAAACAAGATAAGGAGGGCGAACGCAAAGGGCTTGAAGTTCAGAGACCCGTCTTGCTGAGGTGATGGCTACTAAGAATAGTGTTTTCCACGAGAGCAACTTCAACGAACAAGAAGCTGCTGGCTCAAAGGGAGGAAGAATTAAAGAAGACAGTACCAAATTTAAGTCCCATGGTGGGGGAGGGTCCTTAACCGGGGGCCTAAGTAAAAGGGTTCCTTTTAAAAAGGCTTTGCAAAGTTTGTGGGACATGATGCTGGTCTCTGACAAGCTAACGTGAAAATTTGCAATAGCTGCCAGTTGAACTCTGATGGTAGCTGAGGAGGAGCCCAGTCGAGAGAGTTCTGCTAGAAACTCTAGAACTGTCTGGACAGGAGCCGTAAAGGGGTCCACGTGTTTTTCCCCTGCCCAGAGAAACACTTCCATTTGCTAGCATAAGTCTTTCTGGTAGTAAACTTGAGAAGCGAGGATATCGCAAACTGGTCGAGAGATAAGGAGAAGCCTGGCTAGGGCTGGAAGTGGAGCAACCAAGCTGTGAGGTGGAGAGATTGAAGGGACTGATGCAGCCCGCCCGACTGATGGGTCAGAAGATCTGGCACTGGGTCCAGATGCCAGGGCTGCTCCAGTAGATGGCGTTGCAGGAACGGAAACCAAACTTGTCGAGGCCAGTAAGGGGCAATGAGGATCATCCTGGTTCTCAAGGCAGTCGCTTTCTGGATTGAGTAATCAAGGGAAAGGGGGGGGGACGCATACAGAAGACCCCGGGGCCAATCGTGAACTAGAGCGTCTCTGTGGGGTAGACCTGGGAGAGGGAAGAGGGTGAAAAAGTCTGGGCACTTGCTGTTTAGAGGTGTCGCAAAAAGGTCGCAGCAAGGTTGACCCCACCTTCTGAAAATTCTTTCTGCTACTATCTGGTTGAGAGACCACTCGTGAGGCATGAGAATGGCTCTGCTCAGTCTGTCTGCTATGACGTTGGACTTGCCGGGAATATGCGTTGCTACCAGAAACTGTTAAGAGATCGCCCATTGCCAAAGTGAGTGCTTCTCGACATAGGGGGTAGGTTCTGGTTCCGCCCCGCTTGTTGATGTACCACACTACAGACATATTGTTTGCTTGAATTGCAATAGTCCCGGTGGGTAGAGAGTCCTGAAGGGCCTGCAACGCTAAAAGTACCGATCTCATTTCCAAGACATTTATGTGCAAGTGGCATTCTAAGGGTTGCCATGTGCCCTGGACTGTCCTGCCCCCACCCGATCAGGGAGGCATCCGTTGTCACAGTGGCAACAGGAGGAGGAAGGACCACAGGTCTGCCCTAGAGGACCCGAGGGGAGACTGTCCACCAAGAAAGGTGTTTTTTGCATGACTGAATGATTAGAATGGTGTGTGACATGGGGAGCTGCTGAAAGGACCACTGGGAAAATAGCATCCACTGCAGGATCCGCATATGAAAACGCGCTAGGGGGAGTAAAGTGATTGCTGCTGCCATGAGACCATGTGTTTTTAGAACAAATCTGGCTTGGACTCTGCTCTCCTGTAATAGGATCTGAACATGGTTGCGAATGTCCGAAACTGTGTAGGCAGTTTTGCTGAGCTCCACTGTGTTTAAAACAGCGCCTATGAAGGTAATAGGCAGACAAGGCGACAATGCAAACTTTTCGAAATTTAGAGAGATACCTAGCGCGTTGCATGTTTGTACAGTGTAATCTCTGGATTGGAGTAGTTGGTGCCTGGTGGTGGCAGTAAGGAGCCAGTCTAAATATGGAAACACCTGGAATCCTGGTCCCAGGTGAGCCGCAACCACTGCCATGCATTTGGTAAACACCCTGGGGGCTGTGGTGAGGCCAAAGGGCAGGGCTCTGAATTGGTAGTAATAGGCGGACAAGGCGACAATGCAGACTTTTCGAAATTTAGAGAGATACCTAGCACGTTGCATGTTTGTACAGCGTAATCTCTGGATTGGAGTAGTTGGTGCCTGGTGGTGGCAGTAAGGAGCCAGTCTAAATATGGAAACACCTGGAATCCTGGTCTCAGGTGAGCCACAACCACTGCCATGCATTTGGTAAACACCCTGGGGGATGTGGTGAGGCCAAAGGGCAGGGCTCTGAATTGGTAGTGACTGGCTCCCAGCCAGAAGCGGAGAAACCTTCTGGAGCGCCTGTTCATCTTGATATGGTAGTATGCATCCTGAAGGTCTAGAGAGCACATCCAATTGTCCTGACCAAGAAAGGGTAGAATGGACTGTAGCGTGACCATCCGGAACTTCGTTCTTTGAACAGACTTGTTCAGCCTGCTGAGGATCCAAAATAGGTCTCCAGTACCCTGTCTTTTTTGGTACCAAAAAGAACTTGGAGTAGATTCCGGATCCTTGTTGGTCTGCTGGGACTGGCTGGATGGCCCTTTTTCTTAGCAGCTTTGAAATTTCTAGTGCTGCTAGATCCCTCAGACCGGGTGGAACGTCTGGAAGGGACCATTTTGGCTGTTGTGGGGTGTGAATAAAGGGAATTCTGTAACCCTAGGATATGATCGACCGTACCAATTTGTCTTGCGTGAGGGAATGCCAGGCTTCTGGGTACAGTGATAAGTCTTCCCCCGACTGCCTCCGAAGGTAGACAGTCTGGCAGCTCCTCAGGGGTGCTTGAAGGGTTTGTCAGAGAAAGATTCTCTGCTACCCTGATTCTGCGGACCCCCTCTGCCCCTCGGGCGGTGTCAATTATTGTTCCCTCCTCTGCCTCTGGAGGGAAGCTCACCACGTGCGTCAGGCAGTACTCCCTGAAGTTTGCGGAACCACATTTTCCCACCCTTCTGATCCTTAAGGTATGGTCTAGAAGGGGTAGAAAAACGGACTCCTACAGCAGAGTCTTGCCTTCCTGCTCGCACCGGGTCAACGTATCCTTCACCTGAGGTCCAAACAAGGCAGAACTGTCAAAGGGGGTGTTAGTGAAGGATGCCTTGAAGGGGTCGGCAAAGTTGCAAAGCCGCATCCAGGCGTGTCTCCTTGGAGCAACGCCCGTGCCTGCAGCCCTACTCGCTCCATCGGTGGCATAGGAAATGAGCCGCATGGAGTTTACAATAGAGTTCAGGGTCCCTAGCTGGGAGTTGATCTTTTCCTGAGACCCCGCAGCTGATGGGTCCTGTAAGGTACCACCTAGTTCTTTGAGAAGGTCTCTCTGAAGACGGGTGAAATGGCACAAATAATTCAGCAAACGCATGGCAAAGGTCGCTGAAGAAAACATCCGCTTGCCGTACCTATCCATATTCCTAGATTCCTTATTAGGAGGAGGGACAGGAACTGAAGGGTCAGCCAACTCCTTAGTGACCGCCACCACCATGGCATCAACGGGGACGCCCTTAGTGAGAAACTGCTTGTCCGAAGAAGCTGTAATAAATTGTGGGCCTCCAGGGAGTTGGATCCATAGTATCCGGAGCCGTCCACGCCTTCCTAGCCACCACCTCCATGAGTGGGTCGAAAGGTGGGGACACCCAGGAGGTGGAAGGGCGAGAACCGAACGCGTCCAGGTACTGACTCATCCTCGGAAGGGTTGAGGGCAGACCAGTTCCCCTCTGTTTAAGGATCTCTAGGATGTCAGAAAATGAGACACCCTCAGAGGGGGACCTTGGGGACCCTTCCGAATCATCCAGGTCGGTGTCAGATGTCACTGACTCCGGGGAGTCCACATGCTTCCTCTTGCATGTCCTCTTCTGAGGGGGCTCCCCCGCAGGATCAGGGGAGGCCTCAGAAGAGGAGGATACACCCAATGGGGTGACCTGGAGCGCTGGCTCTCCACACTTGGGTTCGGGAAGCAGGCACCATGGAAGGAGGGGCCGACCGTGGCACCGGTATAGGAGCCAGCACGCTCCTCATGACTTCAAAGGCGCCCCTATCAGGCAGAGAGGAGGGACCCAGCTCCAAAAAGATGAGAGCTCCTCCCGGCACCAAAAGGGACGGCTCACAGGCCGATGTCGAGGCCGAACTCACCTGCGCCGATGCTCAGAGAGGGAGAACGGGGTTGGACAAGGGTCCGATGCCACTCGTCCCCTCGGAACAGACGAGGGAGTTCCACCGCCCAGATCCCTCCAAGGACGGAGCCAATGAAGGGATCGGAGCCGACGAAGGAACCGATAAGAGTGGAATCGGTTCAGACGCCCCCACGGTACCAACCCAGACTGCCTCCAGCTCAGAGCTCGACGGAATAGTCGGAGGAGGAACTGGAGCAGGCAGTGAGGAAGCCGCTGTCTGTTGAGACGGGATATATGCAATAACTGGCCGAGCGCCTGCGACTTCAAAAGCCTACTGACTACCCTCTCGAGGTCATGCTCCGAAAGCCTGGAAGATCTAGAGAAGTGAGACCTATGGCTCCGCTCTGACAGCAAAGGGGACTTCGGAGCCGACCTGACCAACTCCAATGAAGATCGGGAACGCTTTCTGCTTGGAGACACCAAGGTCGGAGCCGACTGAGGCCTCGATGTATCGGTTCCAGCCAGAACAGACGAGGCAGAAGGTCCGCTCTGTGCCGGCTCCGGACATGGAGCTGACTGTCTGGTGGGCTTAGAAGGTTTTCCTGTCAGAGGCTTGGTAGGAGAACCTTCGGACTTTAATAAACCCCTTAGGATGAGCTTATTTCTGCATTCCTGCAGGACTCTTGGGCTAAAGGCATGACAGATGGAACAAGAGTCCTACAGGTACAGAGGGCACAAAATACACACAGGAAGTGTGACAGTGTCACACTTCTTGAATCCCGATATCTTGGTATCCTTAGACATGATACCACAGGAACGGGACAAAAAAAGTCTAGACAGGTATACCAATCGCAATAAACACACACACACTTGAAGAGACACACTCAAAGTTACTACAATAAAACAAAATTCCACACACACACACACACTACTGAATGGAACCTGTACAAAAACTACTACAAAAAGGGGGGGGTAAAGGCCTAACCACCTTAAGGGGAAAACTATTAAAAAAAAGGGGGGGGGGAGAGAGACTAGTCGAGAGACAACTAACACTACTAGGAAAGTAGTAAGGGAAAAAAAATCTATCAAAAACTAACTATAAATATAAAAAATCTTAAATACGACCTGGAGCCGGTGAAAACGCAGCCTCGTAGCTGAAGCGGAAAACGGGATCTGGGTATATGATGCCTAGCATTATGGGACATAGCATAGCCTCTAGCTGGTAAAAATAGCTCTCGAGCTTTAGTATTAGGCCGAGTCGGAGCAGAGGTTCGGGTCTGAACCCATCCAGCAAGAATGAAGATGAGATTGACAACTTAACATCCTTGGTTCTAGTTTCCACTCGTGTGGGTCCATGAGGTTTCTGATTAGTTCGTCTGCCAATGTATTTAGTTTACCTGGCAGGAATTGAGCTTGTAAATGTATTAGATAACTCAGGGCTGTGTTCCACAACGCCATGGCTAGTCTGCAGAGGGGGTAAGAATGTGGCCCCCCCTGCTTATGTACCACATAACAGTGGTGTTTGTCAGTCTATAATTAATTGTCCTGGAAGAATGTGGTCCTTGAAGGCTGTTAGAGCATTCTGTACAGCTAACATTTCTTTTTTATTGATATGCAGGTGCATTTGACTTTGGTTCCATTTGCCTTGAATGCACTTCCCTGCCAGGTGGGCCCCGCATGCATAGACTGACGAGTCTGTTACGGTTTGGGCATCAGGGGGTAGTGTGAATGGTAGTCACCTGTTTTGGTGGCAGGCCTCTGCCCACCAAAGGAACTCCAGGCAAGGTATGATAGGAATCACTGCTTCTAGATCCTGTGAACGTTGACACCATAGGCTTTTGAGACATCATTGCAGTTTCCTCATATGCAGCCTTGCATATGGAATTAAAAGAATGCAGGAGGCCATGTACCCCAAGGCTTGCAGTATCTGCCTTGCAGATAACTGGGTTTTTGTGGCCACTTGTTTGAAGTAGGTTGTCAAATGAATCTGTTTCTCTGGCATGAGAAAAGTCATCTGGGAAGCTGTATTCAAGCTTGCTCCCAGGAATATAATTTGACACGGTAGCAGGTGTGATTTCTTTTCATTTATGGTGTACCCCAGACAAGTCAGTACCCTTTGAACAAAGGCCAGATGATTCAAAAGTATGTCCTGGCTTTCTGCCTGAATTAGACAATCGTCCAGATATGGGTATATTTGAATATTTCTTTGCCTGCAGAATGCAATGACTGGAGCTAGGCACTTTGTGAATATCCTGGGCGCAGTAGATAAGCCAAAGGGCAGTGCAGAGAACTGATCATGCATGTAGCCTGCTTTGAAGCGTAGGTATCTTCTGCAAGACTCCCCAACAGGGATATGCAGGTATGCTTCTTTTAAATCTAGTGTTGCCAAAAATGAATCTTTGCCAAGCATAGGAAGCAGCTGGTGAAGAGGCAGCATCTTGAAATTTGGAATCACCAGAAAGGTATATAGAGTAAAAAGGTCCAGGATAGGACACCATGTATTGCCTTTTCTGGGGACCAGGAAAAGTCTCGAATAGAACCCTTGTTCCTTTTCCTCTTCTGGTACCACCTGAATAGCCCCCATGCTTAGAGAGAGTACTTGATTTCTGGCCTCTGCCCAATGACTTGGGGGGGGGGGGTAGATCAGGCCACCCGCTTAGTGTTGGTAAGGTGTGGAAGTGAAATCTGTATCATTGGGACACTATTTAAAACCCTATGTCCTGGGTAAGGAGTTCCCAGATTTTGGCCTGCAGTCCAATCTTTCTGCCTAAATGAGCATTCAGTTGGGAAGTGCTTGGAAGTTTTAGAAGCAAGTCACAGACTGTTTTCCACTGGGGGGGGGGGGGGGGTCTTACTACTACCTGATTTGGGTGCGGAAACCTCCCACTGCTTAGTCTCATGTCCCCTGGGACTGAAACCTGAAAAGTACAGTTGTGTACCTACCATAAATGTAGATGTTAGAGTGTATTCACTGTTGCAGTCATTACAATTGGGTTATCTTGCAGTCGGCCCGAGTTCCAAAGTCTAAGTCCGGCGTCGGTTGCTGCCGCTTCCTCCCTGACGTCAGTGCACCAGGGGTATAAAAGATGCAGCAGACGCCATTTTCTTGAGTTTTTCTTGTCCCGGATGTCAGGTGCCCCTAAAATGGTAGGCTAAACTATGCCAAGAAGCATGCATACACAAAAAACTTTTCCTTCATCTACAAGCAAATACACCACATAGGTTGTATAGAATAGATAAGTACAGATAAGTCCCAGCAAGGAAAAGGGGGATGGTGGGAGGGTAACCTGGACTGCAACAGTGAATACACTCGAACATCTACATTTATGGTAGGTACACAACTGTACAATGTTCATAGTGTTTCACTGTTGCAGTCATTACAATTAGGTTGAATCCCTAAGCTAAGGTTGGGAGGCTGGTTCTAAATAGGATTAGGAGAGGCTATCAGACCCTGCAGAACTGCAGTGGCAAAAGCCTGCCCTGGATTTAGAGTAGAGAGGTAAGTGATCGTGCTTTGTAAAAGTATGCACTGAACTCCAAGTTGCAGCCTCTAAGATGTCTTTGGTTGGTACTCCTCTGAGGAAGGCTGCTGACGTGGCTGCTGCTCTGGTTGAATGTGGCCTAATGCCCTTAGGCACTGATTTGCCATGCTGTGAATAGCAGAAACAAATGCAGTGGCCTATCCACTTTGAAATGGTCTGCTTTGAGATGGGCTTTCCTTGTGATCCTGCAGCATATGCCACTAGAAGTTCAGTCTTTCTGAAAGCTTTGGTGCTGTCCAAGTAGAAGCATAGCTGTCTGTGAATGTCCAAAGAATGCAGAGGTCTCTCATCCTTATTCTGTGGGTTTGGGTAAAAGGTAGGCAAATTAATTATTTTCTTAAGGGCCACACTGGACACTACTCTAGGCATAAATGTAGGGTTTGTCCTCAGAGAAACCGTCAGGGTGGAAAATGATAAAAGGTTCCACAGCCATGAGTGCCTGTAACTGAGACTAGTCTAGCGGAGGTTATTGCTAGGAGCAGAGCTGTTTTCCAGGATAAGAATTTTTATATCAGCTGCAGGGGTTGGCTCAAACTGAGGCAGTGTGAGTTTTTCCAAGACATAGTTGAGGTCCCATGCAGGTACTGGCGCTCTCCTTGGAGGTCTTATGTTTTTGGCCCCTGAGGTACTGCCTTAGTAATTGATGAGAAAAAATAGGTGGTTCTGTATTGTAATGAGCTGAAATGGCAGAGGCATGAATTTTAATTGATTAAAAGGAAAGGCCTTTATCCAGCATCTCAGTTAAATATTGCAAAATCTGAGAAATTTGGGACAATCGTGTCAATACCTTTTACCTGGTTCCAAGCACAGAATCTTCCATTTTTCTGCATAAGATTTTCTGGTGCTAGGCCTCCTGGCCTCCAAAATAACATCCATCACTGCTTTAGAGAGAGGTGCGTCTTGAATGGCTACATTATCCGCCATGCTGCCAGGTTTAAGGTCCTGAGTTGGCTGTGCAGTATCTGACTGTCTTGTTGGGTCAATAAGTGAGGAATTTGAGGTAATGTCCAAGCTGGGCATGGAGACAAGCTCTTTAGGATTGGGTACCAGTGCTGGCGGGGCCAGTCTGGAGCAATCAGTATAATTTTTGGCTTCTCTTGCCTGATCTTGAGGAGTACCTTGGGGAGGAGAGGCAGAGGAGAAAAGGCATATACGGTTAGGTTTTTCCAGTTGAAAGACAGAGCATCCACTTTCCATGCTTGCTTGTGATAAGTCCTTGTGCAGAATCTCCGTAATTAGCAGTTGTGAGGGGAGGCAAATAGGTCTATATCCGGGCATCCCCAGTTCCTAGTTATGCTGAAGACTTGTGGATCCAATTTCCACTCGTGGGGGTCCATTATGCTTCTGCTTAGTTTGTCTGCCAGAGTATTTATCCTTCCTGGCAGGAATTGTGCTTGCAGATGTACTTGGTAAATCAGTGCTGTGTCCCACAAATTCATGGCTAGTCTGCAGAGGGGGTAGGAAGGTGTGCCCCCCTGCTTATGTACCACATGACTGTAGTATTGTCCGTCTTTATCAGTAGTTGTCCTGGATGAAGTAGATCCTTGAAGGCTGTCAGGGCATTCTGAACGAATAGCATCTCCTTTTGATTGATATCTAGATGCATTTGACTTGCGGACCATGTGCCCTGAACACATCTTCCTGCCATATGGGCCCCCCCAGGCATAAACTGATGCATCTGTTGTCAATGTCTGCCTGGCTGTGGGTAAGGTGAATGGCTGTCCAGTGTTGAGGTGACAGGCTTTTGCCCATCAAAACTCCTGTTGCAGGCAGGGAATGAGGGTAATTGTTTCCAGGCTGTGGCAATGTTGACTCCAAACACTTTTTAGATACCACTGAAGTTTCCTCATATGCAGTCTTGCATATGGAATTAACAGAATGCAGGATGCCATGAAGCCCAAAGCCAGCAGAATTTTTCTTGCAGTTAACTGGGTCTTTATTGCCAACATTTTGAAATAAGTAGTCAGTTGTCTGTGTTTGTCTGGCGTGAGATAAGCCATCTGGGCAGCTGTATTTAAGCTTGCACCCAGGAATATTATCTCTTGGGAGGATACGAGTTTTGATTTCTTTTTGTTTACTGTGTACCCTAGACCTGTTCGTAATCTTTTTACAAATGCCAGATGATGTAGTAGAATGTCCTTGTTCTCTGCTTGAATAAGGCAGTCGTCCAAGTAAGGATATATTTGTATTCCTCTGTCTGCAAAATGCAATTACTGGTGCCAGGCATTTTGTGAAGACCCTGAGCACAGTAGATAAGCCAAAGGGCAGTGCAGAGAATTGGTAGTGCATTGAGCCAACTATAAATCTGAGGTACCTTCTGCATGACTGTCTGATTGGGACATGCAGGTAATGCCTCTTTTAGGTCTAAAGTCACAAGCCAAGCATGGGCAGAAGCTGCTGCAGAGTTAACATTTTGAATTTTGAAATATCCAGGAATGTGTTTAGGATAGACAGGTCCAGTATTGGTCTCCAGGCTTTGTCCTTTCTGGGTACCAAGAATAGCCTTGAGTAAAATCCTAGTCCCAGATCTTGCTGTGGTACTTGCTGAATGGCTCATGTCCATGAGGGATGAAACTTATTTTTGTGCCTCTGCCCATTGATTGCGTGGCAGGTCTGGCATACCGTTTGGCCTTGGCAGGGTGTGAAAGTGGAACCTGTAGCCTTGAGATACGATATTTAAGACCAGTATGTCCTGGGTGATCATGTGCCAATTTTGTGAAAAAAGTGCTAGTTTCCCCCCCAAAGGAGCTGCCAGAAGATAAGTGCTTGGTGCTGACAGGGGTAAGTCATTGAGACTGTTTCCTGTATGGCTGTGACTTTTCCTCTCCGCTTTTGGCGGTAGAAGCACCCCATTGTTTAGGCCTGTATCAGCCTTGGGGCTGTGATCTGCCTCTGGGGCGTCTATCCGCCTCTGTGGCCTGACACTGGAAAGGACCAATTCCTGCTAAATCTGGGAGGCTGTACCTGTAAGAAATCCTTCACTGTTTGCATAGATTTAGCTTTGTCCTCCATTTTCTTCAACATCTCTTCTGCTTTAACACCAAACAAGGTATCATGCTGTAGTGGAGCATCCAACAGTTTTGCTTTAACATGATCGGGCAGATTCTGTTCTTTTAACCAAGCATGTCTCCTAATGACAACCTGTAACTGCGGCCCTGCAGGAGGCCTCTAGAGAATCAAAACCACATTGCAAAGTATGCTTTCCCACTTGTTCAGCTGCATGCAATAAATCCTGCATTTCTTTTTCTGTACATTCTGAATGTCAACATTTTCTGTTTAAGCAGTGACATAAGATATTGCTGATATTTAAGCATATGAAACTGACAATTTAAAGCTCTGACTGCCAAGGTAGCAGAAGTATAAATCTTTTTCCCCCATCTGTCCAGGGCCCTTGAATCCCCATCAGAGGGAATAGGGTTTTTTGCAGTGGAAGCCTTGACCCCCTTGGGACCCTGAGAAATAGTTTCTGGGTCAGCAGCAGGGTTTTTGTAAAGAAATTTATGTGGATCAGGAACCCTGTAGTATCTGTCTGGCTTAACAGGAGCTGGTGGTAGAGAGTCAGGAGACAGACCGGACTCTGAAAATACATCTACGTCTAAAACAGGTGGAATATCAAGGGGCTTGTGCTGAGGTAATAAAAGGGAAGTCTCTGAGCCTTTTCTTGGATTCTGAGTAATCTTGGCTCTCCCAGTGGAAATGCTCCCTCATAGTATGCAGGGTCTCCCCAAAAGAATAATCCTCGGGAGGAGAGGCTGAAGGGATGGATTCTTCAGCATCAGAATCCTCATAGGGAGGAAGAGAATATTCCTGTTCAGAAGAGGAATAAGAGGAAATGGAAACCTGATCAGAAGATTCATATTCTCTTGCCTAGGCCTTTTATCAGGAGGGGGATGGGAACCCCTGATCAAAGTAATTAGGTCTTCGGCCATTTTAAGCATCTGTTTTTTTAGGCATGGAGGCCTATTCCAGGAGAATGCTGTACTTGTTTTTGTAGTTGCTTTAGTCTTTGCCTTTGAAGCTGAAGTTGGTTTTACGTACAACTGTGTAGGCCTGAAAACACCTTCAGAAGCTGATGGCTGCTCAGCGGCTCTGGGCCCATCTGAGGGAATAGTTTCCGAGTGTCCAATACCTTGAGTTTCCAGAGGCTTAGTCGGCTCCACAAGGGAGTCGGATGTGGCCTGTGGCTCTGACGTAGCGGGCGTCAGGGGCTGCGAAAGCGCCTCACTGAACCGGCGACAGGCCTAGCGGGCGGTTTTGGACCTCTGATACCTGTCCTTTTCTTTGCGCTTTTTATAAACTCCGGAGGTCAGCAGTTCCGACGGCATTATATAATTGAATCTTCTGCCAGAGTAATGAAATGCAAAATTGTACCTACGCTTAGTGCGTTGGTTAAATCTAGCACAAAACTGACAACTAGCAACGTCGTGGTCAGGGCCTAGGCAAAGAATACAGTAAGAATAAAAATCCTTATTGAGGTATTTGCTTCCCACAAGAAATACAATTAACTTTTTCTGACATCAGTCTGGAGCAAGAAAAAAAAAAAAGTTTCCCCAACGGGGTACTTAGCTTTAATGAAGACTTCGGATCTGAAATTCTAATTTGAAAATCTCAATTGTCGGCCGACCGGCACTTGTGAACTGCTTTTGCTTCGGGCACCGTGTGGCAAAAAAGACTGAAGAAAATGGTGTCTGCTGCATCTTTTATACCCCTGGTGCACTGACGTCACAGAGGAGGTGACAGCAACAGACGCCGGACCTAGACTTTGGAACTCGGGCCGACTGCGGGTAGCCTGCCAGCAGGATAACCCAACTGCAATGACTGCAACAGTGAAACATGAACATCCTGGGGTTCCTGTATGTCTGGGTTAGGCTTGCGAAGACCTTGAAGAGGCTGGAAAGGATCAATTCTTAGAGGGCCAGTGCCTACTAAATCCAGGAGGCTGAACTTGTAAGAAATCTAACAGTTTGCAAAGATTTAGCTTTATCATCCATCTTTTTAAATACTTCCTCAGCCTTGTTGCCAAACAGGCGGTCCTGATTTAAGGGGGCATCCAGCAACTTAGCTTTAACATGACCAGGTAAAGATTGCTCCTTAAGCCAAGCATGCCTTCTGAGCACAGAACCAGTAACAGCACCCTTGCAAGAGGCCTCTAAAGAATCAAATCCACATTGCAAAGTATGTTTTCCAACCTGTCCAGCAGACTTCATTAAATCCTTTAATTCTTTATTTTCCACAGTGTCAGGAATCCATATCATTTTCTGTTTAAGCAATCCAACAACATGTTGATTCTTTAACATATGAAACTGGCAGTTTAAAACCCTAATGGCCAAGGTTGCAGAAGTGCAAACCTTCTTACCCCATCTATCCAGTGCCCTGGAGTCTATCAGAAGGGGTAGGATTATTGGCAATAGAAGCCTCAATGCCCTTGATTCCCTGTAAAATAGTCTCTGGATCCGCAATAGGATTTTTAAAAAGGAACTTGTGGGAATCAGGAACCCTGTAATATGTCAGGTTTTCTGGGAGCAGGAGGCAAAGAATCAGGGGCCAAACTAGATTCCGAAAAAACATCAACAATGTCTAATACAGGAGTAGTTAAAGGCCTATGCTGAGGCAGGAGTAAGAAATCCCTAAGCCTCTTTTTTTGAATAAGAAAAATCCTGGCTTTCCCAGTGGAAATGCTCCCTTAGAGTATGTAAGGTTTCACCAAAAAAAAAATCCTCTGGAGGGGAAGCAGAGTGAATAGAGTCCTCGGCATCAGAATCCTCATAAGTAGATAAGGGCAAATACAGATCACAATGCAGGTCAGAAGATTCATAAACTTCAGTCCGAGGGGTCTCAGAAGGGGGGGGGGGGGCTTCCCCTGATTAAAGTTATAAGATACTCAGCCATTCTTGTTTTTTAGGCATAGAGGCCTGAGCATGCGGCCTTGGCATCTTTTTTTAGGCATGGTTTGAGATTTAGGCCTAAAAGGAGGCGTCTGTTTAATATGAAAGTCAATAGGCTTGAATACACCCTGAGAAGCCTATGCCTGCACAGCGGCTCCAGACCCATCCAAGGTAGAGACATCCGTAGGTTCCATAGTTGCAGCATCTCACGGCATACCGGCCTCCGAATGGGTCTCAGTAGAGGCCTGCGAATCAGAAGTAGCAGGTATCAGGGGCTGCGAAAGCACCTCACTGAGTACCGGCGAACTGCCTTAGGAGAAGCGTCATCGGCAGTTTTGGACCTTGGCGGCCTGTCTTTTTCCTTGTGTTTTTTCGGAATCCCAGTAGTCCGATGGGTAACGGACATAATTTCTGGATAATTAAACAGAGAACCAAAATATTTACAGGCGAAAATATACCGAAGACGGACAGTGCATTGATCAAATAAAGCACAAAATCGACAGCATGGTACGTCGTAGTCAGGGCCTAGGCAAGGAATACAGTATGAATGAAAATCTTTGAGGTATTTGCTTTCCACAAGTAATGAAATTAACTTTTACTGACATCGGTATGGAGCAAGAAAAAAAGTTTCCCCAGCGGGGTACTTGGCTTTAGTTGAAGACTTCGGTTCTGAAACTTAAAATCGGAAATTTCAGGAGTTGGCTGACCGGCACTTGCAAACTGCTTCTGCTTCAGGCACCGCACAGCAAGAAAGACTGGTGTAATGGTGTTGGCTGCATGTTTTATACCCCCGACGACCTGACGTCATGGAGGAAGGGACAGCAACCGACACAGAACCCAAGACTTTGTTAAATCAGGCCGACTGAGGACTACTGCAAGCAGATAACCCAAAAGTGATGACTGCAACAGTGAAACTCGAAGAACATTTGGCAGATTAATGGTCGGGTTTAGTGACAGTTCATTAACCACCTTCGGCATAAAGGAAGGGTTGGGTCCTGACAGCAACGCTGTCCTTGTGGAAAATAAGGTAGGGAGAGGTAACCATAAGAGCTTGCATCTCCGATCCCCTCCTGGCAGATGTAAGGACCACTAGTAACTGTTTTTAGTGTGCATACCTTCAGGGATACTGAATGAGCTGGTTCAAAGGGTGGCAATGTAATTTATTTCTAATACAAAGTTCAGGTCCCAAGGGGGAGGGATAGGCTTCCTGGGAGGCCTGATGTGAAGAACCCCTTTGAGCAAAAGTTTGACCTCCAGTCTGGAAGCCAGAGGAGGAGAGATAGGCAGATAGGCAGAGATGGCAAATAAATTCACTTTGGAGATGGCAAATAAATTCACTTTGAGGAGTAGGTTAGTCCTGAGTGAAGTAGCTCACACAAATACGAAAGGAGCATAGGTATAGAGGTAAGTCAGAGGATCCTGTTTTTTCAGTTGACAAGACAATCTGTTCCATTTGGATACATAGTTTCTTCTGTTACTAGGTTTTCTGGCCTCCTGCAGAACAGAGTACGTCCTCAGAGTAGAGGCGACTGTAAGGGATCAAAACCCTATTATCCATAAGGTTAATTTCAAATTGTTCTGAGGGTGTAGTACAGATCCCCTGTCCTGTGTAAGCAGGTCTACTCAGTGGGGTAACCTGTGGTGATTCCCCTTGGCTAGGCATAGGAGGGGAAACCAATGCAGTCTTGGCCAAAAGGGGGTCACAGTAGGATGTTTGGGTTGTCCCCCTTTTTGAAGCACTTTCTGAATTAAGTTGAAGGGGGGGGCATAGAGGTACATTCCCTCCCAAAAGGAGGAGAAGGTGTCTACTTTCTACACTTGTGGATGCGGATTCCTTGTGCAGAATTTGGGCATCTGTCTGTTCTGGGCGGAGGCAAAAAGATCTGCCTGTCTAATACCCCACCTGTGGATTATGTCCAGAAATACTTCCCTGTGAATCATCCATTTGCAACTGGGAGCTGAAGTTCTGCTCAGGAAGTCTGCCATGACATTCTCTGTTGAAAGGATATAAACAACTACCAGATGAATGTGGAGAAATACTGCTAGGCTCCAGATCTGGATTGCTTAGGCTGCACAGAGGCTAGGACTTTGTTCCCCCTGCTTGTTTATGTACCACAGGACAGTCAATATTGTCTGGTATTACTTTTAGGGTTCCTGGCTGAGGAGCTGATTTGAAGGCTAGTAGGGCCAAGTGTAAAGTCCTCATTTCTTTGATGGTGATATGGTCCTTTTGTCTTGGGTTGGACCATGTGCCTTGCACCGAGAATTGTTTTTGGTTTCTAAGTAGCACTGCCCCCCACCCCAAGTTGGAAGCATCTGTGGGGACCTGTTGTAGGGGTGCAGGGACCTGAAAGTGGGTCTCTTGGTTGAGGTGGAGAGCAGATATCCACCACTGGAGTTCCTTCAAACACTGAAGTAAAGGGATGGGGATGTCTAGGGGCTGGGAGCATTGGCTCCAGGTTTTTCAGGACCCACTGGATTTTTTTGCAAGTGGAGTTTTGCCAGAGGCAACATGGGTATGAGTGATGCCATGTGGCCTAGAATTATTTAAACTTCTTGAGCTGGCAAGGAAGTGTGGGAGAGGAGTTTTTGGAAGTATAGACAAAGGTCTAGGATTCTTTGATCTGGAATGAAGGCTTTCATTTGGTCTGTTCTGATCTTGCATCCCAAGAAAACCAGGCCTTGAGATGGGATCAGGTGAGACTTTTCACGGTTTATGGTGAACCCTGAGATAGGGTGGAGAATACCTGTTGTAGATGTACTAGGAGGACTGGGCGGTCTTGGATGAAGAATGAGCAGGCCATCCAGGTACAGGTAGATCTGAATACCCAGCATCATGCAGTGAGCAATGACGGGGGAGAGACACTTTGTAAACACTCGGGGAGCAGTAGAGAGTCCAAAGGGCAAGAACCTATTGCAAATCTGAAGTATTTCCTGTACTCTGGGTGAACAGGGATGTGTAGGTAGTCATCCTTTAAATCCAAAGCTACCATGAAAGGCTGAGCTGGAATGAGTGTTAAGAGCAAGGGTAAGGTTATTTTGAAAATGGAAACTAACAGGTTTAGAATGGATAAGTCTAGGATTGGCATCCATAGGTTGTCCTTCTTGGGTACCAGAAATACTCTGGAATAAAAGCCCGTTTCTTTGATGGTATGGTACCTGTTCTATGGTACCTTAATCTAGAAGTTGTTGAATGGTAGGAGGAAATAGGTGGGTTTGGCTTGCAGATGGTTGAGGGATACCATGAAAGGGTGGTAGCATCCACCAAGTCATGAAAAAGCCTGAATGATCAACAGTACCCATTGTTCTGATATGATTATCCGTCATGAGGGAAGGGAGAGGGCGACAAGGAGGGAAAGTGGGGTGTTTTGGTGCAAGGGTGGGTAGTCGCAGAGGAGGTGGTCTGGAGTGGTCAGACTGGCCTTGAAAGGGCGTAGTGGAAAAACTGGTTGGACATCTTGGAGTAGAGATTTTCCTGGTTTGTCTGCGTCCTTTAGACTGTGGAACAGTGTGAGGACTACCCTCTGACAAAGGAAGGTTTTTGTGGATAATTCCTGTGGTATATATTGGTATAGGAGACACCAGTAGGTGTTTAACATTTTGAAGTTCCTAACCCTTTTCTTGAAGGGATTTGAAGAGTTCTGCTGAGGCTTGCCCAAACAGAGCTTCATTATCCAGGGGTGTATCCAACAATTTTGTTTGCACATCCATGGGTAGGGGTTGTAGTCTCGCCCAAGAATATCACCTCAAGACTGATCCAGATGCAGCAGACTTAGGCTTCCACATCATCATAACTGAACTCTGAGTGCCTAGTTACTTGGGATGCAGTGGAGAGGAGGGTATTAATTTGTGCTTTTATGGGAGAATCTGGTGTCTCAGATAGCAATGTGGAGGCCTTGGTAATGGTATCCAAAACAAATCTAACCATGTGTGTTTGGCATTTGAGAACTCATAGCCACAGTAGAGGAGGTATAAACTTTCTTCCCTAGTCTGTCCATGAATTTAATGCCTGTGGAATAAAGAGCAGTCGAAGGTAGTCTAGATGATTTGTCAGCAGAACTGCCGGGTCCGCTGGTGGGTTCCTAAAGAGATATTGGGTATCCTGAGGGGCCTTGTAGAATCGGTCCAATCATTTAGAAGCTGGTGGTTGAGAGTCAGGGGATTGAGAAACTGCCAAAGCAGCCTGGAAGGCAGGAAGGTTGCTCCATTTGTAAAAGTTCGAAGTACGTTTTCCTGGTGTCAGACACTTCAGATGCCTACCATTTAAAATGCTCCCTCACGAGGGAGATTGAGTCTCCAAAGGTGATTCCTTCCCCTGGAGACTCAGGAGTAATTGAGTCTGCCTCCTGTGGGGTGACTAGATCTTTTGGGGACTATTTGGGATTCATATGAAACAGATTCATCTGAAGAGGAGTACTCTTCCTCTGACACCTGCAACATGTGAATAGGTGGACATCAATGCTGAGTAGAGCAACAATATTCTCTCAAACACCTGATACGGGGAAATTTGCCACATAGGAAACTACAGAACTGCCTTAACTCAAGTTTTAGAAATACCTCAAGGCACTAACAAACCTTTCAGCAACTTGTCAACTGCTGCGGTTACTAAATTTATAGTTTATGGCACTGCTGAAATGTTTCACATTTCCCATCCTTTTATCATATTCTGCCTAGACAGCCACACAAAGCCAGAATGAATGAAGGACCCTCCTGTGGTGAAAGACTGAAGCAGTAGGGAACCCTATTACAAACATGCAGCGATTCTCAGATATGTACCAACTGTTGCTGAAAGTAGCATAACTCCAAAAGGACCCTCCTGGACCAACTTCCTGATGACAAGAAAACATTTGGATAAAAAATGACACTCCTACAGGACAAATTCTGCAAATCCACTGGCTAAGAGGCCTGGGACACAGCAATCAATTCTTCTGGGATAAAGTCTGGAAAAAGTTGATGAAAGGGATACAGACCCTAGAAGCAGCTCACCTTGGACTATGTTCAAAAGCCAACCTCCCTGGTTGGTAACTTATTCCTACTTCACAGCAACAGGAGGATTAGGACTGCTAAAAATTGAGATCAAGACATGTTAAAGGACCTAGCAGTGCAAAAATAGCATGTCCGTTTACAATGCTTCATTGACATCTGGGTATTTTTCTTTCAGAAGACTGGAACAAATGAGGCAGAAGATACATGCCATCAACAAAGGATAAAGCCTTCCCATTCTTCTGAGGATACTTAATTTTACATAAAATCAGCAAAACAGACTCCATCTCTACAAAGGGTAACCCACAGCGCTTATGGAAAGACCATGTTACAAGCCAGCAGACAAACATCAGAAGTTAAAGCCCTGGCTGCAGCATCTGTCATGAAAGGTAACATGTCAAACGAAATCAAAGAGCCATGTTCAGGAGTTTTTTCTTAACTACACAATTTGGACTTGGACAAGGCATTTTCACCAAGCTACTGATCTAGTCGATAAGGGCACAGTGCAATGTAGGCTGTACAAAGGAAACTGGCCTGGTTGGCTCCTTTACTGCGGTCTTCAAAGATGCACATTGAGTAACAGCTTGACTCTAGCTCTCTCAGTATGAAAAACTCAAGAGGCCAGTAGACTTGTTTATTGGTAAATTCCAGTAACTGGCTAATAAGTGCACTGCTTGGATGCCAGGAATGAATAGAGCACCTGGAATACCGGCAAGAAAAACTGAAAAAACACTGATGGGAAAGTTCTGCAGCTGTTCAGCAAAAAGCAATGCAACCTCCAGATATGACTTCCAGTAACCTACAGGAGGATAAAAAAGACAACTGCACACAGACCTGGTTAAAATAAACCAATGGAGTATATCAAAACAAAAGGCTGAAAAAAATGGAAGAAGCTTTAAAAAGATATTCAGATAAAGTGATAAAGCTGCAAAAAAAAAAAAAAAAAAAAAAGGCTGAAAAGAAGAAAAGGCTGGCCGAATTTGAGACTTCCCAGGAAGAGAGGTTTCAAAAAAATAACAATTAAGAGGACAGTACAGAGAAAACCAGACATTTTCAGATATACAACAGAAGATGGAAGTAACAAATTGCATTAATTTTATGAAAGTACAAATAAGCAAGTGGACTGGTATTCCACACCAGTAGTTGAGAGGGCACATCGTGTGTATGCTCCAAACCTGGCCAACAGAAAGCAACCTAGACCTTCAACAGTAAAAACACAATCTTACCAGCAGAAAGTCGATTCTGACAAAAACTGTGGCAGGAGACAAAATAGTAAAAGTGGGAGACAGCAGTGTGTTTGTGGAGAATGAATTCTCATGGTACACCAGGCAGAGGAGCAAATCTATGTAGAGACACGGGTGCGAGATTCAAACTAATGCACCCAGCTGAACCAAGTTATTCTTACCTAGAGAGAAAAAGCATTTACTGAGGTACATGCTAAGGAGCAAATACAAAAGTTTGTCCAAAAAAAGTGAGCTGGGAAATGGGAGATTCTGCTTCTAGTTCTTCTGGTAATAAAGACTACAGAGAGGCTGTACCTCTGAAACCTTTTCCACTGTTTCCACATAAAATGTTGGAGAAGAAAGTTTGACGACATGGTATTGCCAGCTATGCCAGGAGAAGTAGGTCAGTGGATGTATAACATACACCAGCATTGCTAAGCTGGAGTTTTGTAATGGATTGTATGTCATTTGTATATTAACCTGATTTGTACAGATGCCTCTGTTGAAAATGGGTTTGTAAAGCTGCTTGTATTAAAAATGTACCAACAATGGGTCCTACTGGACAGATATGTCAAACTGTACAACAACTGTTGAAATTAACATTGTAAGAGGATACTAGATGATGTTAATCTCAGTCCAGCTAACTTTGAAAATTATCCTAAAATTATTTAGGTCATAAAAAAGTACAGTTTTGTACCTACCATAAATGTAGATGTTCGAGGGTCCACATTGCTGCAGTCCTAACTATTGGGGTAGTCCGCTGTCCAGTCGGCCCGAATACCAGAGTATATGGCTGACGTCGGTCAGGGCGCATTAGACTGACGTCAGTACGTCAGGGTACTAATGCGCATGACCGACGTCATATCCTCAGTCTTTTCTTGCCCCAGATGTCAGAAGACCCTAAAAAGACAAGGCCCAAAATACCTGCACCAAAAATATGTACATTATATACAAAAATATACACAAAAATATCAGCAGATAACCTCACCTACACAACCACCCCTAAACACAGAGGGGAAGGAGGGAGGGTAAATTGGACTGCAGCAATGTGGACCCTCGAACATCTACATTTATGGTAGGTACAAAACTGTACTATGTTCTTCGTTCCACATTGCTGCAGTCCTAACTATTGGGTAGAATCCCAAAGCAGAGGAAAGGGAGGCTGGCAAATCATAAAGAAGCAGGAGCTGACAACATGCCTTGCAAAATAGCTGTGGCAAAACCAGCCCTAGACTTAGAGTAGAGAGGAAGGTGATAATGCTTAGAGAAAGTATGCACTGAACTCCAAGTAGCTGCCTCCAAAATATCCTTAGTTGCCACCCCCCTTAGAAATGCTGTTGAAGTGGCAGTAGCCCTAGTGGAATGAGGCCTAATCCCAGCTGGAATCTCCTTGCCATGATGGGAATAACAAAATGCAATGCAAAACCCAATCCACCTAGAAATAGTCTGTTTTGACACAGGCTTGCCCTGTGAACTCAAAGCAAAAGAAACAAACAACTGCTGAGACTGCCTAAAATCCTTAGTCCTGCTTAAATAATAACGCAATTGCCTGTGTACATCTAAAGTGTGCAAAATCTTTTCCCCTTTATTTTGGGGGTCTGCATAAAAAGTAGGCAAATGAATAGTTTGGTTTAAAGCCACACTAGAAACCACCTTAGGCATAAAGGAAGGATTAGTACGTAATGATACCCTATCCTTATGGAAAATCAAAAAGGGCTCTACTGCCATAAGGGCCTGCAACTCAGACACCCTTCTTGCAGAAGTAATAGCCAACAGAAAAGCAGTCTTCCATGACAAGTACTTCAATTCAGCAGTAGCCGCAGGCTCAAAAGGTTGTAGAGTAAGTTTTTCCAACAAAAAATTGAGATCCCAAGCAGGAGTAGGAGCTCTACGTGGGGGTCTTATATTCTTTGCCCCTCTAAGAAACTGCTTGAACAAAGGATGCGAAAACAATGGTGGGTCACAATCATAGTGAGCTGAAATTGCTGCAGCATGAATCTTAATGGAAGAAAAGGACAAACCTTTGTCCAATAACTCAGTAAGATATTGAAGAGCCACACTCAAATTAGGCTCAGAAATCTCCAAATTCTTTGCTGTACTCCAAAATAAAAATCTCTTCCATTTTTCTCGTACACTTTCCTTGTACTAGGTCTTCTAGCTTCCATAATCACATTTAAAACTTGTTGAGGAAGTTGAGACCTGCTGTGTTTCAACACAGAATATGCCAGGCTGTTAGATGAAGAGAGTGAAGCTTGACATTGAGCAGATGACCGTCCTTCTGAGATAACAGATGTGGAATCAAAGGTAAAGGCCACGGAGGCTTCCTTACCAGACTCCTTAGTAGTGGATACCAGTGTTGCAGAGGCCAATCTGGAGCTATCAAAATCATCCTTGGCTTGTCTTGTCTGACTTTTAATAGCACCTTTGGAAGAAGAGGCAGAGGTGGAAAGGCATACACATGAAGGTTTTTCCAACTGAAAGACAGAGCATCCACTTTCCAAGCTGTGTGATGAAACCCCTTTGTGCAAAACTTTGGCAGCTGGTGGTTTAGTGGAGAAGCGAACAGATCTATGTCTGGAGTTCCCCATGACACTGTCAATTTCTGAAATACATGAAGATCCAGTTTCCACTCGTGGGGATCCATGATATGTCTGCTTAACACATCTGCTAAGGAGTTCTGTGCTCGGCAGAAACCTTGCCTGAAGAGTTAGTTGCAAGCTTAGCGCAGTCTCCCATAAAATCATTGCTTGCCTGCATAGAGGATAAGAATGTGTTCCCCTTGCTTGTTGATGTACCACATGACAGTTGTGTTGTCTGTTAGAATCAACACCTGCCCTGGAAGAAGTAACTCCTTGAAAGCCATTAATGCAAACTGGACTGCTAACATCTCCTTCATGTTGATATGTAGATGCTGTAGTCTGGCAGGCCACTTGTCTTGTATCCACTTTCCATTTAGATGAGCTCCCAAGCAATGTCCGAGGCATCCGTCGTTAAAATCTGACTCGCCTCTGGCGGGTCACAGAGAGTCCCTTGTTTAGGTGACATTCCTGAGCCCACCACAAAAATTCTTTTTGAAGGCAAGGTATTATTTGAATGACAGTGTCCAAATCCTGGCAGTGCTGTGTCCATACATTGTAGCTTCCTCATATGCAGTTTGGCATTGGGAAGCACCAGAATACAAGATGCCATGAACCCTAATGCTTGAAGGACTGTCCTTGCAGTCAGCACGGACTGATGAGATAGTTGATGGAAGTAAAGTGATAGACTCTTTTGTTTGTCCGGGGTTAAAAAGGCCATCTGGGCTGCTGTATTCAGTCTCACACCCAGAAAGCACATGTCTTGAGAGGGTACTAGACTGGACTTTATTTCGTTCACAGAATACCCTAGGCATCTTAGCACTGCTATAACATATTCCAGATGCTGTAGAAGGTCTTCCTTTTCTTGAGCCAGAATCAGGCAGTCGTCCAAGTAAGGATAGATTTGAATTCCATTTAGCCTGAAGTAAGCTATTACTGGAGCCAGAACCTTTGTGAATACTCTGGGCGCAGTAGATAAGCCAAAGGGCAATGCAGAGAACTGATAATGAGAATTTCCAGCTCGAAACCGCAGATACTTCCTGCAACTTAGCCTTATAGGCACATGAAGGTAAGCTTCCTTGAGATCTAAAGTTACCATCCAGTGATCTTTGCCCAACAGAGGTAAAAGCTGTTGTAACGTCAACATCTTGAACTTGGGAATGTCCAGATAAGTGTTGAGGATAGATAAATCCAAAATTGGTCTCCACGCGTTCCCTTTCTTTGGTACTAGGAACAGGCGAGAATAAAATCCTAGGCCCCTTTCTGATACAGGGACTGGCTGAATGGCCCCTATCTGGAGCAACTGAGAAATTTGCTTGTGAGCCTCTTGTCTTTGTGGAGGAGGAACGTCTGGCATGCCTTTGAAAGGGGGCAATGTATGGAAATAAAACCTGTAGCCGTGGAGAATGATATCCAACACCCATCTGTCTTGAGTAATTAAATCCCAATTTTCTTTGAAAAGAGACAGTCTTCCTCCCAAAGGAGCTGCCAGACGAGAATCTACTGGCAGCTGAAAAGGCAGGTCATTGGGTCTGTTTACGAAAGGACTGACCCCTGCCCTCACCAGAAGTCTGAGCAGGTGAACTCCCTGTTCTAGGCCTAAAAGAACCTTGAGCTCTGCCCCTACCACGTCTAGACCTACCCCTAGACTGGGAATCATAAGCAGGATATGTCCACCCCTTAGCAGGCCAATTTCTACTAAACTTCGGTGGCTGCACCTGCAAAAAATCTTTGACAAGTTTGCATAGACTTAGCTTTGTCCTCCACTTTCTTTAAAACTGCTTCCACAGGCGAACCAAACAACACATCAGACTGTAAAGGAGCATCCAAAATCCTTGTCTTAACATGCACAGCTAAATTCTGATCCCTCAACCAGGCATGCCTGCGAAGAACAGAACTAGTGGCAGCCACCCTCGAGGAGGCCTGTACAGCATCAAAACCACATTGCAAAGAATGCTTACCCACTTGTTCAGACACATGAACTAAATCCAGCAACTCTTTACACTCAATACCTTCCGCTAAAGCATCCACCTTAGATTTCAATTGTGAAAGGAGATAATTTTGATATTTTAGCATGTGAAACTGACAATTCAACGCCCTCATGGCTAAAGTGGAAGAAGTATACACTTTCTTTCCCCATCTATCCAAAGCCCTTGCCTCTTTATCAGTGGGAACAGGGTTTTTAACCACAGAGGCCTTAACACCTTTAGGTCCCTGAGAAACAGTTTCCGGGTCTGCCCTAGGACTCTTAAAAGATACTTATGAGCTGCAGGCACCCTATAGTACCTATCAGGCTTAACAGGAGCAGGAGGCAAAGAATCAGGGTTCAGAGAGGCCTCTGCAAAAACATCTTCCACCACATTCAACACAGGAGGTATAGCTAAGGGCCTATGCTGGGGTAAAACAAGAATTCCCTAAGCCTTTTCCTGGAATCAGAGTAATCCTGTCCTTCCCATTTAAAGTGCTCCCTCATGGAATGCAGAGTCTCTGAAAATGAGAAATCCTCAGGAGGAGAAGCTGTAGGAGTGGAATCATCCACATCAGAATCAGAATAAGGAGGATACTCCTGCAAATCTTCCATGAAGTCTCAGAAGCCTCTGAACACTGTTCAAAACTATCAAACTCAGGTTCCACCCTAGGCCTCTTATCAGGGGGGGGCATAGAACCTCTAATCATAGTAATCAAATCTTCTGCCATTTTAAGCATATGTTTCTTAGGCACAGAACCTGAAGAGCTAGGAGAAGCCCCCACTGAAGCTAAACTTGGCCTACCTCTCAAAGAAGTTTTGGAAACAGAAGGAGAGGCTCTAACTACCTTGGGAAGAGAGGGAAGCACAGTTACCTGAGAAGCCCCTCAGCCTGGCCTACCTCCTGAGAAGGCACATCCTGTAACAGTAAAGTCTCTGCCTGAGACTCCAAAGAAACTCCTGGCAAAACCTCTGGCTCCACTGAGCCTTCTAAAGAACCGGCGTCCGGGACTGCCGGTTCATCAACCCTAGGCTTCGCTGTTTTGTCCTTGCGCTTCTTGGACGAAGCGGGCGTCGGAGCATCCGGCGGCATTTTATAATTGCAACGCTTCCCAAACACTAACCTGGCACAGTCTAACCTTCTCTTAATAGTGCGTTTGTTAAACCTAGCACAAGAGCGGCATCCAACAACGTCGTGCTCAGGCCCTAAACAAGGTATACACAAGGTATGGTAATCCCTATGAGGTATCTGTTTCCCACAAGAAATACAGTTATTCACTTTTTCTGACATCCGGTTAAATACTGAGGCAAGAAAAAACTAAAATGTTCCCCAACGGGGTACTTAGCCAACTCTGATTCGGTCTGAAACTCCGACTTCGGAAATATTTCAGAACGCCAACCTGCACTCGCAAAACTGCTTCTGCATCGGACCATGCGGCAAAAAAGACTGGGGATATGACGTCGGTCATGCGCATTAGTACCCTGACGTACTGACGTCAGTCTAATGCGCCCTGACCGACGTCAGCCATATACTCTGGTATTCGGGCCGACTGGACAGCGGACTACCCCAATAGTTAGGACTGCAGCAATGTGGAACGAAGAACATCTGCAACTCACAGGTCTCAATGCAGCCAGAGACGGACTGTACTAAGAAGCTTTCTGTATTGTCCTTAACCGTGAACTAGCCGCTACCCTGGAAGGGTGGAAGTATTGAAATGGTTTCCGATGCTATAACATCCTAGCAAAGCTGTGTGTATGATAATACACATGCGTGACATTCTGCTTCAGTTTCTAGTAAAGGAGAGGAAGTATGGGAACCAAAAACCAAATGACCAGGTGGTATGTGATGTTCAGTAATCCAGCCTGAAATTATGTTTTAATACTAGATAAAACAGAAGTCTCAGCAGTCCATTTTTTGGAACCTGACATAGAAGGATCTCTCTCTCATCTTGCCTTGCTTTAGTAAGTAATCAGGGGAATAGTAATTCTTTAGATCAGTCAGGAAAATAATATTAAATGTTTTCTGTATCTGTGTGAATCTCTTCATCCATGTTACTTTTTTCATATTTTCTGCGGCAAACTGGTGCTCACTGTAAACAGAAATTTAGTAATTATGTTCTTTTAATTATTAAACATTTAAACTTTTGACTGACTGGTCTTTTAGAATATTCTAAACCTTTGAGAGTACTTTTATTTGGGAACGCTGTGGGTGCTCCTGAAAGCCTTGCTGTTTGGTCAATATTACCATTTGCATTTTCACTCAGTATAATTGGGTACCCTTGTAAGAGCATTGGAGTACCTGGCTTTGGAATGTCGGGTGGAAGTAACTACCTTATAGTCTGGGCAAAGGGTAGCAGACAGTAAATGTGTTCTTTCCCAGGTGTGGGTGTGTACCCTCTCACAAATCAAACCTTAAAGTGTGTCAGCTGCTTGGAGCAGGGACACAGAGCACTGGTATCAGACAGTGGAGGATTTGTCTTGCACACTTGGCTGAGGACTCAACTCAGCAACTGTGCCAATGGGGAGTCTTACTGTGGGGGCCTGGAGAGAGAATGAAACCCAGCCCCTGGACTTGAGTGCATTCCCCGTGTCCTTAAGGGACACTGTACTTGATGCAGAGAGTTGCATGTGGAAATGCATCCATTTTTGCTCCAAGTGAACACCTCTCACCACCACCAGTGGTAAGGATTTCAGGCTCCTTGATTATGGGCCCACAGGGGGAACGACACAGAGCACGAGAGTTGACTAGAAGAATCGAGAATACGTTGGAAATGAAGCAGAGACAGGATCTGGGAGACTGAGATGGAACAGTAATAAAAACAATGACTTACTGTGGGGATTACAATGCAATAATGTCTGAAATATGAACAGAACAAGACCATCTATAAATATTGGACTTTTTCAGTATTGGAGGGACTCGTGGGAGACTCAATTATATGCCTTACTTCATTGTAATACTTGGAAAAATGTTTTGGGGAGTAAAGAATATTTTTCTTAATAGTACTATTTTTTGTGGTGTACGTTTTTTTTTTTTGCATGCTATAAAGAAAAGTTTTCTCAGATATTTTATTAAGTGCAATGGGGACTGTAAATAGGTGCTTTTTCCCCTTTCTCCCTTTTGTTAAAACTGAAAGAGAGATGTAGGCATTACAATGTGAAAAAGTGCCTGGTTAAAAGAGCATGACAAAAGGAATTAATGTGCTTTTTCTCATTCTTCCATGGGGAGATAAAATTAAGCACCCTGGATTGATTTAGTAATACATTTTAAGAAAGCAAGTAAATGAAAAATATTTATGAGTCTTTCTAGCACATGAATGTATGTTTAGTAGCAATTCTATATCTGGCCCTCATGTCTCCATGGAGACAATCTGACAAAGAAATTGGTTACAGTCTGGTGGAGAGTGACTGGCTGAGTGGAGAAAAACTCACTAGGAAATTATGTTCCCTGAAAGTATTCAGGGGTTTTCCCATCTGACAGAGCTATAAAGATGAGACAAAACCTGTTCAGCACTTTGTGGAAAGCACAAGCTGCACCATGTGTCTTATAGCATGGATAATCCCTCTTTCAGGTTAACTCAAATCTGAATGTAATGTCGCTGGCAGTTTGGGACATTTATTCCTATTTTGAGGGTAACAGGTTTTAGCAGGTTCTTTTTTTTTTTTTTTTGAGGGCTTTCAATTAAACAAGTTTTGTAAGATGTCCACAGCCTCAAATTTTTATATAGTTCTTTTGTCAAACATTTAAACTGCCACGAACTACATTAAAAAACGCAGCGTGCAAAAAGCTATGCTACACAGGACACACTTGGAAAGATATGAATATAAGAATGAGACGTTTTCAGGATGGTTATTCAGCAGAATATCTGGGACAAAGGAAAAGAGGATTACTTTACTTGGGAGAAGAGTTATAACAAAGATAGATTTTTGAAAAAATGTATGAAGATATTTGCATGGAAGAAACACATTCAGTAACAGTTCAGAGTGAATATACATACTACTACCCAAAATTTTAAACTGAGCTAGGCTAGACAGTTTACAATTCACAGGAACATGTGCATTCAATTGAAGATCTTGATACAAACCCAATAACTACTTCAGATCATGTGCCAACACCACCAAATAAAAATGCAAGGCAATGAAAAAAAAATAGACAGTGGCACTTTCCCACCAATCTGTTGAAGAGAGGATATTAAGGAATAGGTAGTGGAGATTATTCAGGAGCTATTCAAGAAGAAAGAAATTATTTCTGAAAATATAGTAGGGAGTGAAATTAAAGGTGGGGTTTAAAAATACAGAAGCAAAAGAAAGGGAGCTGGAGTTAAGTAGCAAGAATTATTTACAGGGACTGCCAAATGTTAAAGTATTGCAGAATAGGGAGAAATCTCCACAGAAGAAGATCAACTGCAGAACACTACACTGAAAAGAAGGAATTACCTCAATAATATACCAGAGTTTAGAAAGACTGCTGTTAAGCAATTGTTTTCTGAGAACACTAGAGCACAAAAACTTAGTACAACTCGGGCAACAGAAAGTAGACAGGGCTGTTTCCCAACTTAAGGAGCCTATAACAAGGTAACGAGATCTTGTAGAGGTATTAGACATTTTGTAAATCCTATGGAAGTCTGTATAATGCAGAAATATGGAAATCAAGAAAAGATACAAATGGAAATGTTTATGGAAGAATTAAATATGCCAAGGGTAGTGGCAGATGAGGTTCAGTTACCAACAGCTAGGATAGGAAACTAAATAAAACTTATGATGTAAAACCAAACAGGGAAGTCCCCAGAAATGGATGGTTTTCCTCTGGAAGATAGGAAGCTGGAAAAGGAAAACTGAAAAATATAAGGTTTACTTTTTTTTTTTTTTTTTTAAATATATACAGTATTTTAAGAGAAGCACCAACATTATGGAGGAAAGCACTGGTAAATGTATACCCTCTTTAGGCATAAGATCCGTCAGATCCAGCTTCATACAGGCCCATTTTAATACTAAACCATGATTATAAAGTGTTCATGTTTAGAAGGGCAAAAGTACTGCCAAAATTTATATGATCAGTGTGGCTTCATGGAGGGGAGGCAAACATCTGACAAATAGAACATGGATGACCCCCTAGGGAAGCAGAACGTAAGAAAAAAACATTGTTGCTGGCGGGTCTTGATGCAGAGAAAGCATATGACAAGAGTAATCTGGGACTTTATGAGCAGATCAATGGTAGTATTTGCATTTCTTGAAAAAAAATATAAAGTTGATTAGGAGGAAACAAGTGGGATCGGAGGTGAAAATTAAAGTGGGTGAGGTCTTCTCTGAATTTCTACTTGAGCAGAAGAACCAGGCAGGGATGTCCTCTTTCCCCTTTATTTGCATTATATTTAGAACCACTGGTAAAGAAAATAAGGGACTCAGAAATTCAAGGATGTAAATGGTATGGTAGTCAAGAAAAGTTGGCTCTATTTGCAGATTTTATACCAAACATAACCAGAAAAAGACATTACAGTGTTGTGGAACAATCTGAGACCGTTTCAAATATTTTCGGGATACAAAATTAATGAAGCTAAAACATATGCAATAGCAGTAAATTATGTACCCACGTATGAGTTAGTTCAGCACCATGCATTAGTTGTGTAAAATCTTAACATAACTATAGACTTCCTTCTCTTCCATGTTGCAGTAATCTCACATGTGGGATCCTCCACCTCAGGCGACCCAAACGTCCGGCTCGTATACAAAAGCTTAGCCTGGCTGATGTAAGGTACTTGGGACATGGAAGGAATAGCAGAAGGACATACTTTTGGAGATCCAGGAGGATATGGTCTGTTTGGATAAAGCTTTCCCCAGGGCCCTGGGGTGAAAGCAAACAGAGCTAGTTGGACTTTCTGATGACCTTAGTCTTATCCAGATAGAACCTCAGTTGCCTGTGAACATCCAGGGAATGGAGCACTCTCACTGTCATTCTGTGGCGAAAAAAAGGTGGGTAAATGGATAGATTGGTTAAGTGACATTTCATTGACCACTCTCGGTATGAAGGAAGGGTTAGTACAAGACTATCCTTATGAAAGATGAGGCAAGGGGGAGAAGCATTGAGTGCTTGCAGCTCTGAGACTTCTGGCTGGAAGTAAGGGCTACAAGCAATAGTTTTCCAGGTGCACATCTTTAACATGGCAGAAGGTGTTGGTTCAAAGGGGATAGTAGCAAGTTTTTCCAAAACAAAATTCAAGTCCCAAGAAAAAGGGATGGATTTCCTCAGTGGCCTGACATGTAGGACCCCCTTGAGAAAAAGCTTCACCTCTAATCTGGACAACCGAGGTGGAGAGAGAGGTAAACAGGCAGAGATAGCAGACAAAAGTACTTCCAACTTTAGGTGCTCTCTCACACAGGCCAAAACTAGAGGTATATCTGCCTAAAAAGGGTCTAGTTGCCTTTGAAAACACCAGGTAGACAGCCTTTTCCACTTTCTCCTAGTAGGTTTCCTTGCTTCCTGCAGGACAGATAGCATGTACTCTAAGTAAAGGTGTCCGAGACACCAGCAGTTTACTATCCACAGGGAAAGCATGACGAGGGGATCACCAGCAACATTTCTGACTTGTCCCTCTGAATTTTCAGCAGGACCTTCTGTATTCGAGGGAAGGAGGGAGCATACAGGAACATCCCCTTCAAGGAAATTTAGAAGGTGTCCACTCTCCAAAGCTTGTGGTGAGTGGCACCTTGAGTAGAATAGCTGTAGTTGTCTGTTCTGGGGGAGGCAAACAGATCTGGAGGTGTGCCCCACTGGTGGACTATGTCTAGGAAGGCATTTCTGTTAAACATCCATTCGTGATTTAGGGACATTGATCTACCGAGGGAATCTGCCCGATGGTCGTCCTGTGATTGGATGTACACGGCCTGTAGTGTTACCTTGGACTTGGTGGCCAGCTCCCATGTTAGTACGGCCAGTATGCACAGTAAGATCCCACCCTGGACCCACCCTGCTTGTTGATGTACCACAGCACTGTTGGTCCCACCCGGTTGTTGATGTACCACAGTACTGTGGTGTCGGCTGTGAAGATGTGGAGGGGACCTGGATGTAGGAGAGGGAGGAATGCCTTCAGTCCTAGTAGATATGCAGTCACTTCCCTTATACTGATGTGTTTTTTCTGGGGGCAAGGCTCCTATTTAGCCTGTACCCAGAGTCCAGTCATAGTGGCTCACCATCTCGGATCTGAAGCATCTGCGTACAGTCATTGAACTGCATTGACGGGCTGTAAAGGTGGTCCTGGATTCAGGTGAATTTGCTGAATCCACCACCTTATTTCTTTTTTCAGGGAGGGAGGGCACCTGAAAGTCTAGGGGGTGGTAGTATTCGGACCAGACATTCAAGTACCACTGGAACTAGACATGTAGTCTGGAAAAGGGGAAGCATGTGGAGAGTGGCTGCCATCAGACCTAGTAGGCGAAGAAATTCATTGGCTAAACTGCAGTTGAGTAGGAGTAAATTCTGAAAGTAAGCAGTCACAGAAGTGGCCTTTTCTGGTGGGAAGGTGGCCTTCATAAGTCGATTCTGCAACCCAAGAAAATTTTGTCTTGGGAGGGTGAGAGAGGACTTGGGTAGACTGACTGTGAAAACCAGACTTCCTAGGAGGGAAAAGGTGAATTGGAGGGGTCGCTGTAGTGTACTTGACCTCATCCAGGCAGAGTTAGCATCGCCAAAGTATGGGAAGATCTGTATGCCTTTTCTTCTGCAGAAGGCTACTACTGGGACTTGACACTTTGTAAATACTCTTGGTGCTGTAGATAAGCCACAGTGCAAGGCAGTAAAAGTACAGTTGTGTACACTTACCATAAATGTAGATGTTGAGTGTATTCACTGTTGCAGTCATCACATTTGGGTTATCTGCTTGCAGCAGCCCTCAGTCGGCCTGATTATCAAGTCTTTGGTCCTGCGTTGGTTGCTGTCTCTTCTTCCGTGATGTCAGATCGTCAGGGGTATAAAACATGCAGCCGATGCCATTACTTCAGTTTTTCTTGCCCCAGATGTCAGGTGCCCCCCGCCCCAATGGAAAGCAATTAAATATATAAAAATACAAGGTTATACCGCCAACAAAAAAGCAAATACACCAAAAAGCTTTTAAGCATAGTAAAGGAAAGTAGAGGTATAGCCAAAAGAAGTCAGGGGGCTGGAGGGAGGGTAACCAGGACTGCAACAGAGAATACACTCTAACATCTACATTTACGTTAAGTGTACACTACTGTACTAAGTTCGTGTTTCACTGCTGCAGTCATCACATTTGGGTAGATTCCCAAAGCTAAGGATGGGAGGAGGAATTTAGATAGCATTAGGACCAGCTATAAGGCCCTGCAAGACTGCAGTGGCAAAGCCAGCGCTGGACTTAGAGAAAATTGGCAAATGGTAATGCTTGGTGAAAGTATGTACAGAACTCCAGGTAGCAACTTCTAGGACGTCCCAGTAGGGACGCCTCTGAGAAAAGCTGTAGAGATAGATGCAACCCTGGTTGAGATGGGTCTGATCCCCTGTGGGATAGGTTTTCCTTAGTGCTTATAGCAGAAATGAATGCAATGGACTATCCATTTAGAAATGGTTTGCTTTGAAATGGCCTTCCCCTCTGTCTCTGCAGCAAATATCACCAGCAGTTGTTCAGATTTCCTTTGAGGTATAGTCCTGTCCAAGTAGAATCTAAGTTGTCTGTGCACATCTAAGGAGTGCAGTATCCGTTCCCCTTTGTGTGTGGGTTAGGAAAGAAGGTTGGCAAATGGATGGACTGATTAAGAGCCACACTGGATACCACCTTGGGCATGAAGTATGGATTGGTCCCGAGACACCCTGTCCGCATGAAAAATAATGAAAGGCTCCACAGCCATAAGAGCCTGTAATTCACAAATCCTTCTAGCTGAAGTTACTGCTAAAAGGATAGCTGTTTTCCAGGAGAGAAAGTTTAAGTCTGAAGTAGCAGCTCGATAAAAAGGAGGGAGAGTGAGTTTTTCCAATACAAAAAAAAAAAAAAAAAAAGTTCCCAGGCAGAGGTTGGAGCTGTTATGGATGGTCTTAAGTTTTTGGCCCCACTGAGATACTGCTTTAGCAGAGGATGAAAGAAGAGGGAAGGTTCTGTGTTGTAATGAGCTGAAACGGCAGAGGCATGGATTTTTATGAAAGAAAAGGGACAGGCCCTTGTGAAGCATCTCAGTTAAGTATTGTAAAATCTGAGGAATATTGGGCGTTGGTGTGCTTAATCCTTGCGACTGGTTCCAGGCACAGAATCTTTTCCATTTGTCAGCATAAGATTTTCTAGTACTAGGCCTTTTAGTCTTCAAAATGACATCCATCACGGGTTTGCTGAGGGATGCTAAAGGTGAATTTAGGTGATTTAGGCAAGATTCAAAGTTTGAAGCGGAGTGTGCAGAATCTGGTTGTTCTGAGACACTAAGTAAGGGGTCTGAAGCAAGTGCCACGGTGGAAGGAAAAACATTGCGCAGGAGTGGGTACCGGTGTTGGTGAGGCCAGTCTGGAGCAATCAGAATAATTTTTGGTTTGTCCTGTTTGACTTTTAGTAGAATTTTGGAGAGCAGAGGCAGAAGGGGAAAAGCATAAACTGATAGGTTTTTCCAGCTGAATGATAAACATCCACTTTCCAAGCTTTTTTGTGACTAGTTCTTGTGCAGAATTAGTGCAACGGATAGATTTTTTTTTGCCTTGCCCCAGAACTATGTCTGGACTCCCCCATTTGGGTGTCAACATGTTAAAAATCCGTGGTTCCAGTTTTCATTCGTGTGGGTCCATAAGATTTCTGCTTAGTTCATCTGCCAGAGTATTCAACTATCCTGGCAGGTATTGAGCTTGTAGTTGTATTTGGTAGGTCAAGGCAGTATTCCACAATGCCATGGCTAGTCTGCATAGGGGGAAGGAATGTGTACCCCCCCCCCCTGCTTGTTTATGTACCACATAACTGTGGTGTTGACAGTCTTTAATATTAATTGCCCTGGATGACTGTAGTCCTTGAAATATGTCAGTGCATTCTGTACAGCTAGCATCTCTTTCCAATTGATATGAAGGTGCATTTGATTTGGGCTCCATTTGCCCTGAATGCAAGTCCCTGCCACATGAGCCCTCCAAGCATAGTCTGATGCATCTGTAGTTAGGGTTTGGGCAGAAGGGGGTGGAGTGAATGGCAGTCCCTTGTTTTGGTGGCAGGCCTCTGCCCACCATAGGAGCTCTAGTTTCAGGCAAGGTATGATAAGAATCATTTTTTCCAAACTGACAATGTTGACTCCATAAACTTTTTAAGTACCACTGAAGTTTCCTCATATGCAGTCTTACATATGGAATTAGAAGAATGCAGGAGGCCATGAACCCCAAGGCTTGCACATAGCACTTTTTTTTGTGGCCACCTGTTTGAATAAGTCACCAACTGAATTTGCTTTTATGGCAATGGGTAAGCCATCTGGGCAGTTGTATTCACGCTTGCACCCAGGAATGTAATTTTTTTGAGAGGGTACTAGTGATTTATTTTCATTTATTGTGTACCCTAGACAAGTTATAACCCTTTTTACAAACGCCAGATGCTTAAGAAGAAAGTCCTTGTTTTCTGCCTGAATTACACAATCGTGCAGGTATGGATATATTGGAATATTTCTTTGCCTGCAAAATTAAATTACTGTAGCCAGGCACTCTGTGAAGACCCAGGGTGCATTAAACAAGCCAAACGGTAGTGCAAAAAACTGGTAATGCAAAGTCTGCTTTGAAGCGGAGAAATCGTCTGCAAGATTCCGATTGGGATATACAGGTAAGCCTCTTAAGTCTAGAGTTACCAACCAGGCATCTTTGCCTAGCATAGGAAGTAACTGTTGAAGTGTCAGCATCTTGACTTTTGGAATGTCCAGAAATGTGTTTAGAGTAGACAAGTCCAGAATTTGACACCATGATTTGTCTTTTCTGAGTACCAGAAAAAGTCTTGAATAGAAACCTTGCCCCTTTTCCTCTTCTCTTACTGGTTGAATAGCCCATGTTCATGAGGGACAGAACTTGTTTCTGGGCCTCTGCCCATTGATTTGAGGGCAGGTTTGGCCATACGTTTGGGATTGGCAACATGTGGAAAAGAAATCTGTATCCCTGGGATACTACATTTAAAACCCATTTGCCCTGGGTTAAAAGTTGCCAGTTTCTTGCATGAAATGCCAGCTTTCCCCCCAAAGGAGCAGCTAAAAGATAAGTGCTTGGTGAGTGTAGAGGGAAGTCAGATGGTTTACCACAGAGAGGTGCCTTGCAGGTTCAAGATATGGAGATGAAGGTACCCCATTGTTTTGTTCTAAATGTCCCTTGTGATTGAAACCTGCACCCTTTTTGGACAGTCTGGGTTTGACTTGAGTGGCTCTCGAAGGAATTGGAAAGTACCAGTTCTTAGTAGGCCAGTGCCTACTAAATCTTGGAGGTTGCACATGTAAGAAACCTTCCACAGTATGCATAGGTTTAGCTTTATCTTCCATCTTTAAAACTTCAGCCTTATTACCAAAAAAGAAGGTCCTGTTGTAAAGGAGCATCCAACAATTTTGCTTTAACATGATCAGGCAGAGTTTGCTCTGAGGCAAGCATGCCTTCTTAACACAGACCCAGTTACTGCAGCCTTGCAGGAGGCCTTCAAAGAATCAAAACCACAATGCAAAGTATGCCTTCCAACTTGTTCAGCTGAACGCAATAAATCTTGTAAAACTTCATTTTCCACACAGTCAGAAATCATCATTTTCTGTTTAAGCAGTCCCATAATATGCTACTGATATTTAAGCATATGAAATCGACAGTTTAAAGCCCTGACTGCCAAGATTGCAGAAGTGCAAACCTTCTTACCCCATCTAGCCAGCGCCCTGGAAGCTCTATTAGAAGGGGTAGAATTTTTAGCAGTAGATGCCTTAATGTCCCTTGGGACCCTGAGAAATGGTTTCAGGATCCGCAAAAGGATTTTTGAAAAGGAATTTGTGGGAGTCAGGAACCCTACAGCATCTGTCTGGCTCACAAGGAGGCGGAGGCAGAGAATCAGGAGCCATACTAGATTCTAAAAAAAAACCTTACTGTCAAGGAGGAATAGCAAAGGCCTATGCTGAGGAAGATGAAAATCCCCAAGTCTCTCTTTAGATTCAGAGGAACCCTGACCTTCCCAGTGGAAATGTTCCCTTAAGGTACGTAAGGTTTCCCCAAAAGAAAAATCCTCAGGGGGAGAAGCAGAAGGAATGGAATTTTCTGCATCAGAGTACTCATAAGTAGGTATAGACAAAACCTGTTCATTAGAAGAGTCAGAAGAAATAGAATCCTGTTCAAAAGATTCATAACCAATGTCTTGCCTAGGCCTCTTAGGAGGGGGTTGGCTACACCTGACCAGAGGAATTAAATCTTCAGCAATTTTGGTAA
>NC_056739.1:606671752-606721108 GCF_019279795.1 Protopterus annectens
CATTCACTAGCAAGGTGCACAAAAATACCCTTGGAAGTCAGTATGGTATGACTGAGACAGGCATCCATAACTTCACTATCCGGTAAGCAACTCCCTGTTGACAATTCCCCATGCCTGGCACGCAACCGAATGAGTAAAGTGATGCACAGAAAGCCAGAGGTGAGACTAGCTACAGGGGAATTATGAGATGTTAAAGAACTCTCTTACCTAGGGCCCATCAGTTTCACATTTAACTTTTCGTGAAGTTATTACACCATTTAATGTGATATACCAACTACATGGCAGTCATGCGGGATGATACAACAGGCCTCAAGTTTGAGCTTTCTGTGTCTAGACAACTGGCTGAAGTGCTAGCAGTAATAAAAACATTTCTATCCTGCTACACATTGTAAACCAGAACCATCGCAGGCTGCTTGTTCTGCCTCAAACTGATAACTAAAGCATTTAAGTTGTCTATGTCTTTGGTAAAAATGGCACTTTTGACAAAAAAATATTAACAGTACAACTTCAGAAAGAAACCCAGGGTCTGCTGGAGTTCACAGCCATAAATGGAAGAATGGAAAGCCAGACTAAAGGAAAAACCCGCCTTGAAATATGTTAGAAACCTTAAGAACTAATCAATGGTGCTCTGGAAGTATATCCCCGAAGAGCAAGTACAGCAGAGTACTTGAAATGGTGGCAATTCCACTTCCTCAAACTCCTTGTCAGTACTTACCTCACAACCACTGGTTACACCCAGCCAGAATGCTACTTACCTAGAAAATCCTTGTGTCTTCAATCAGAAACCACAAAAAAATGCCAGGTTACCTTATGCAAAAAAGTTTCATTACAGAAAGCCACAGCCACAAAGTATTTGTTGCCTGCAAATTCCAGAAGATGCTACTGCAACATTCTGTGCCTTTTGTACTCCTTTGAAGCAGCAGTATACAAAGAACAAGCATTTAGTGTTAATAGTGGTCTCCCCAGAGTTCAAAAAAACAAAATACAATGCCCTTTTATCTGCACCATACATCCCCAAATGACATTACACAACTTAAACTATAGCACACTGTCAACAGCCTAACAATATCCATAAAATTAATGGATCCCAACATGTAAATAATGCCCTAAAATACTCATTAGGAAAACAAAGCTGTACAAAGAATGGATTACAATGAATACATTTGTAATCTTACACATCTGTAATTACCAGTTAAACTTACATTTCAAGGCATGGCAAAGCTGGAATGCCATGTGCCTGACATGACGAACTGGATATGGCATATAGTTGTTGTCTTTCAGAAAATCGAAAGTGCTCTTCCCAAGTAATTCAAAAGCAATGCACATATGTCCGTGATAATCAAACCAGTCAGACATCAGCACACACAAACTAAAACAGAAGAGACTTAAATCATAATCTGAATAAATCTGGTTCTTGTGTTCAGTACAAACTAGGGAGATGTGCCACAGCAATAAACAAGTAGCATACTCAACTAATTCCTGATCTTTGATAAGTCAGTTTTCATGTTAGGGAAATTTCAGTGGTAGAGACTCAGAATTTAATTCTGTCTGTGGATAAATGTGCAAGTAGGTAATAAAACTGCAGTACCTGAACAGCTAATGTCTTCATTGCAAACACTTCTACATGGGCACTGGGAGAAAGGCAAATTAGTTACAGATTACAAAACAGAACTAAAATATTAAACTTTGGAGGCCCTTTACAGAGGGTAACTTATTTCTTTTTCAAAAAGTGCGCCAAGTTGAAGATAAAATTCTTCAGTTCCAGTGCACACAGGTATGCATATCCCCCACAAGGCACATTACAATTGATATGCTAGAAATATGCACCAAAATTCCTTACTTTACTTCTACTCACACAAACTGGATGTGCTCAATGCTAAATCACATAAACCTTCAAGGCATTTCAAGTCAGTCAAAAGTAACTACCCACATAGGCAATTACTACAGGTTAGAGTGCAGCATGCCATGAAGTGCCACAGCTTCAGTCTAGACACCTAACCCATAGACCATAAAATTTCAAGGCCTGTGGAAGACTGCAAATCTTAAGCATATACAGTGTGCCGACTAAAAAGGCTCACTAACCAAAGCAAAGAATCTGAAGGCCAAGCTTTACCAAAACTGCCTGCTGCAAAGACCAAGCACAATATAGCTTTGTTTTCCTTACCAAGTTCTCCATTGAATAATGAGGGATCAAATTTGCATCTGCAACAGAAACACCCTTGGTTGTGACTACCAGTAAAGGTATATCCCATTACATTAGCATCAACCATACCTCAGTGTAGCATCTTAAGACTGTGCCTGGCCTGCCTATATGAAGCAATCCCTACAGGGAGGGTCTGCTTATAAAATTCAGGATTAGTTCCATGTTTTAACCTCTCTCAAATGTTCAACACAGCTACAGCTGGAGAGACTCCAGCAAGTTCTACCTATGGGGTAAAGCGCACATATCCTGTTTTGATGTTTAATGGAGCCTACCAGACAGTTAGGGACCTCAGAATCATTAACACAAGTGCTTTGTAGAACTCCTGTGAATTGGTATCACTAACAAAATACACTGCATCAACACAGGTAGGCCTCAAAACATCAACCACTCATTCATTTTAAGCAAGCAGAGGCCAACCAGAATCTCCTTCCCAGGCTAAAATTAGAAGGAAGATTCAAAAATCCTGTAACAAAGGTGAAAGAGAAGCTCAGCAAATGTCTCCAGAAGACCCTTTCCAATGGAGAAAAAATTCAGCCTCATGAAATCCACCACACAAGATTAGCCTTTTCCCCAGAAGTGGAAGACTCAGTATTTGGGGAAGTTAAGAACCCTCGGGGTCACTATCGAGAAACAGTTCCAAAAGATACTTAGGTGCCCAGAAACATGTGAATTTGTCTCCCAATGAACCTAAGGTAGATACCTTCATTAACCAGTAATTGAGTGGCATCCTAAAAACCACCCAAGGGTAGATTTTTTGAAAGCTCTTTGGTCTAGGCCTAGCCCAGCACAGAACTTCTCTACCACCAAGCAAGAGCTAAATATTTGGAAAATTTTTGCCTTTCGGATTGAGCTCTCTTAACTGTCTCACCTCTACCAAAGTTCAGCCCTCTCTTATAGAATAAACACTGAAGTGTTGCCGGATCTTGAGTTTAGGATAAAGTAGGATCTTGATAAGACAACACTGCATCTAAAAATTTCTTTAATATGCTGTAATTCTGACTATGCTGATGCCAGGGCTAAAAGAAAAGGCTTGGTTATGTGGCTGTACGTCGGTGTTGCTGTTTATAATGGAATGAGTTTGCAGGTCAGTTAGGTTCTTATGCAATGAACTTTCAGAAACAACCATTTGCAACTGAGAAGTTGAGGACAGTAGGTCTTAGACTACTTAAAATATTGACTACATTACACAAATGTGCAACTCCAAGGTGCACTACATAAAAATGTCCAACAAATACACATTAGGCATTACATGCCCTTACTATGATTGCTCCTCTCACATTCATGTTTTGCTATCCTGTACTCCCTTCTCTCATGGTCCCAACCAGGTTCAATCACCTTTTTCATCAATGGTACATTGTTCTCCTGAACTGTCCCCCCTTCCAGTTAGTGAAAAGGCAGCTTTTCACTACACTAGCCACCACCACCATCTACTTTCATAGCGTTATCCTTTCTTGGTGCTTATCCAGGTGCATTAGGCAAAACAGCCACTTGTTCAGACCCCACATACTCACCCAGTTTCACTGCATTCCTCTATAACCCTCTCCCACAACCTCCAATTCTTTTTCCCGCATCACTTGTACCATGCCGCCTCCCTCAACAACTGCTCTTCACCCATTTCAATCTTCTGCTTGGTGTACAAGACTGTAAAAAGATTAAGTTGCTTTGTGCCTCTCGTCACCCTCTGTTCAGTCAGCTTTTCCATTTCTCTTTCAGAATGTCTATGTATTAAAAGACAATCTGCTCACTCATTCCACTTCAGTTCTTCCTACTTTAACATGGCACCCCCGCCCCTTTTTTAACTCCATCCACCCCCTAATGTTCCTTCAATAACAGTTATGCTTTCCTATATGCCTTTCTTCCTCATCCACCCAGTACCTTTTGCACTCCCTGGACATTTCTACACTTATGTCCATACCATCACTCCCATCCCCCAGCTCCAGTACTTCAAACTGGAAATTCCTCTTTTCTAGTCACACTTTCCTTTATTTCTATTTGCCCCACACACTGTACCTACCCAGTCCTACTTTCTAGGCATGGCCTCCCATCCATTTTAGTTTTCTGAAGTATTCTTGCAGTTGTCACCTTTTTGGCTTCGCAGCTCAATCATTCTAGGTCCTCTCCATCTTCCCACCTTGATTCAATGGTGGGAACCAAATGCTATGGTAGATCTTTCCAAGAGTGGATCTCTAGCCTCATTCACTCCTTTCATCTCCATCTTTAGGTTATTCTGGTAGATTGTGGGGTACTGCTTTCCTTACCATCTTCCACTTTTATAAATCCTAAATTTACTTCAGGTTTTACTTCAATTTCTCCTCCTTGCTCATCCATCCTTGAATGCCATCTGTGGTACATGTCAAGCTTGTAACTTTTCAGTGGTTTCCTCCAGATGGTCATTAGGATACAGTCATCCACAAGTAAAGTTTGCTCTCCCTAACCATTTTATTTCAGCCTCCTGAGGCCCATCCTGGCCTGTCTAGCTAATAACTCCTTTAGTATGAGGAACAAGCCAGATAACAATGGCCACTTGACTTCTTTCTGCATCCCAACTTCCTCAGAATTGTCCACTCAGAGTGGTACTCTAGGGTCTGGACATGGCCTTCATTTAAATTCTATCCCTACTTTTTAGTGGTTTGAATAGGGAGCACTACTCTGTTGAATCCACACCACAAATGTAGGCAAAACTGGACAAAACCAAGAGGCCTGTAGGTTTAAATCTAAATATAAACTTTATTAAAAGAATATATATCCAGACTACTAGCACCTTGGCATAACTGCCTTCCAAGGTGATAAAAACTTCACATACTTCCAACCATCTTAAACACTACTTTCAAGCACCTGACCAAATCAATTAAACAATTAAATTTAAATACTAAGTTAGATTAAAAACTTCCCACTTGCCATCTGTATTCAGACCATCAGGGTACCATATTTAAGAATAAATATACAGTCTTTATACAAAAGTCTTGCTTCACATCTACACAATCATGTTATATATTAACTTTCTCCAAAATGCTTGCAAGAGGTCTTTTCAGTTCAGATTGCAGGAACAGGGATATAAAATGTAAAGCTTGAAAACCCTCAACACATTTTAAACTATGCCATAATAGTGACGCAGGGGAGCTTAAAGGCACCACTTTGAAGATTGTTAGTGTATGATTGTGTAGATGTGATCTCAGAGGACCTGGCAGCCCTTTTCCACTTGACTTCCTCTTCTACCCTTGCTCTCGGCATTGCTGCTGCACTCTTTCTTGCCACTGCTGTCTGCAGAGATTCTTCATAGCTCTGTTGTTACAAGCATGTACGTCAGCATTTCCTTCAGTTGTCTTTGCAGTTCTACTCCCTCACCCACTGCTTTTCTATGGGGCTTACTTTTCCCTGTTTTCTGTACTATGCGCATCTCTTCCACTTTTACTTCATCCCACCAGATCACCCCCTCTCATTCCGTCACTGCCTGCCTTCAAAAATTCTTTTTAGTCTTCTCCTGCGGTTTTCCTCCCTTATTTCATCTATACCATCCCTTACAACCATTGCTGCATTGTCTGAAAGTACTTGGTTCCACATCTCAACCCTGCCAAATCCTGCTCCAATGTTCTTACAACCTGGGTCAACCCACTAAAAGTGTACCTAAACAATGTGCTGCATTTTCCTTCCATACATCTTTCAATCCTCTGCGCCTTTGAGGTTTTGCAGCCTTTGCCTATTGCTTTTTCCCCAGATTCCTACCCATGCCTTCATTACAGCAGATTCCAACAATTTCCATTCCATGCACTGAAAAATTCTCATACCTGCTAAATAAACATATCCTGCTCTGCATATTTTCTACTCTACTATGCCTTGCCAGAAAGACCTAATATTGCTATTCTTGACTCTTACTTCATAGTACCAGCTCATTTGATATCACTACCACTGCTCCCTTCCCCAAATAAAACATCCTGCATCTTTATTAGGATATTTTTGCTCGGCCTTCCTTTAACTTTAATCCTGAAGCTGGCCTCATGAATTAGACATGTAGTTACCAAGTTTTGACTGGGTAAGAAACCCATTTTCAGCAGAGCCCTGGGGAGAAAAGCTCCACTACAAAGAAAAGGGACAAAATTAAATGGAAAATAAACAGAAATAAAACAGAAAAAAAGCCAATTTGCAGATGAACCAAAAATCCATATACATACAGTTTTGCATGTGAAAATAAACACATCAAAAACAAAATTTACACAGCAATAGGAAGTTTCAACAAAGCATGACAGGAAATTTGTACAGGAGGCACAGCTGCATCATGAAGGAATTGCATAGACAGATAGACAAATGTGCTAACAATATAAAGTGATTGTATAAATGATCAGGTTACTTAAAGGTTGGTATTGTGAGGAAGAATGGAAGAATTAAGAGATTTAATAAAATGGTAGGTTGACTTATTAGCACAGAGAGTTGATTATGTGAAGTAGAGTAAGAGGATCCAAGATGGGAGAGAAGATTAGAGTTAGTAGAGGTGGTAGTGGCAATACAGGTAAAGACTGAGGAAAGTAGGAAACAGGGAAGCAAGGAGGATTGGGGTGACAACTAGGGTAAAGTAAAGGGGGTGAGTCAACTCTGGAACATGGACAATACGTGACCCAAGTAGGAAGTCAGTTTAATTCTGTTTATATGCTCCTGTGTGTACAGGCCTGCAATTCTTGCAGTTTCTACTAAACGGGCCTCTCCCTCAAGTTCCACCTCTTAAACTCACTTGCCCTGTCGCCCCTCTCCTTTGCCCAAGTTGGATGAGTCACCCCCACCCCTTCCTCTCCTTGGACATTCTTATATGCCTACACTTAAACCATTTTTCAGCTTTGCTAGTTTCCTCATTCATCCTCCACTGTCCCTTCCCCTCCTCATAATCAGACCATGCACGCTTCTCCGGATCCACTGCTTCCTTTTCTTACTCCCTATATGCAGGGCTTTAACCTTTACGTCAATTCCATAATTCCCTTCTTCCTGTTCATCTAAATATATTTAGTCTATAAACCTTTAACATGACAAAGAATTGAAGCACCGCAAGCTTTCATCCAGCTTATTCACACACAAGTCAGTCTATGCAGAACTCTCCTTTTCTCATCCTTCTGAGCGATCAACAATTATGTTTTCATTAGCCAATACAGTGGCATAATCCCTCCAAAAGTATTTAACAGACCAAGTTGTTCAGTGTTTTTTTAGCAATGCCTGCCCTTCCCCATCAGCATTCAGGTTTCCCAACCCAAACATCTTTACAGTACCTCTGCTTCATCCGTATCCTCTCATAGTAAGCTACAATCAGCCAACACTTGTACCTCCCTTCCACAGACAACCCCATCTGCTCCAATTAGTGGGGTGCTGTAGCTCTTCTGTAATCTCATTCCTATGTCTCACCCAAGAGATGACTTACCTACCATGGGTCAACAGCTCTGTTTGAAATGTTCACAAGAGAAGTTTATGCTAATGTCCGAGCTGATAACTCTTTAAAATGTCACTATATTTATCATTATATTTTATTAACAGTTCCAAAAATTCCAACCCAAACTTGTCAACCATATTTAACAGTTCATTGTGCATGGGTGAATTGCTGATGAGCCCTGATGGAAATTTCCACAGACATAGGCCCTTAAGAACAATCCTGAGTTTAATGCATTCTCTGAGGTATGCATTTTCAGAATGCAACTTTACATTTTAGAAGTTTAGAATTATACTCTGTCATCTTACCTTCCACAGAAGCTCAGGCCTGTGTTTGGTTTGAGCTATTGGAAGTGTTATAAAGCATAATGACAAAGACACTGACATTTTAAATAGAGTTATCAGCTCTGGACATTAGCATAAGAAACTGTATTTTTGAACAGTTCAAATATGAATACCTGAGAATATACAACAGCACAGAGCAACATATAGAGACTTTAAAAATGGGGAAGAGTAGCAAATTAAGAGACATCGACGAATATGCTAACGGCTTGGCTTACCCTAAACCCCCAAGCGCACAACACAAATGCAAGTTTTTTTTTTTTTTTTTTTTTTACAACAAATTTCGGAATAATTGGGCTAACCACAATACTAATAGTGGGAAAGTGCCTAATAATGACAAAGATGAAAATGGAAGTTATGGGTAGCTATGAAGATGAATACCCTGTGCTGAGATGATCAGAGAGAATCAGAAATAAAACTGACTCAAGCTAGACCTATGGTACGGGGGGTGGGGGGGGGTATCTAGCAACGGGTTTTCAAGAGGCCAAGCCGAAGACCAGGAACTGGAGAGAGTACAGTTGCGTACACTTACCATAAATGTAGATGTTGAAGTGTATTCACTGTTGCAGTCCTAACCAATGGGTTATCCGGCTCCCGGTAGCCCTCGATCAGCCAGAACACCAAAGGTAAGTAAAAATGACGTAGACTGTTGGTTGTAAAGAACGTCAGGGCATCCGATACAAAAGGTGGCAGCCGACGTCACTTCCTCAGTCTTTCTTACCATAACAGTCAGAAGCCCCCAGAAAACAACGCTTAAACTAAATTTAGCCTGTGCCTTAGGAAGAGAGAAAAAAAAGGGGGAAGGAGGGAGGGAAAGCAGGACTGCAACAGTGAATACATGCGAACATCTACATTTATGGTAAGTGCACACAACTGTACTATTGTTAATCGTGTTTCGCTGTTGCAGTCCTAACCAATGGGTTGATTACCAACGCCCAGAGAAAAGGGAGGAGGAACCAACAGAATCAAGGACTGCAGATAATGGCCTGCAGAACAGCAGTGGCAAACCATGCCCTGGCTTTTGAAAACAAAGGCAAATTATAATGCTTTGTGAAAGTGTGAACAGAAGACCATGTGGCATCTTCCAAAATATCTTTAGTAGGGACACCCCTTAAAAAGGCTGCAGAAGTGGAAGCTGCTCTAGTTGAGTGGGATCCAACCCCTTGAGGAGGAACCCTGCCATGAAAGAAATAAAAATTACAATGAGCAATCCATTTAGAAATTGCTTGCTTAGAAATAGCCTTGCCCTGGGCTCCAGGGGCAAAGCTGACCAATAGCTGAGTTGACTTCCGAAGAGCTGCCTATGCACATCATGAGAATGCAAGACCCTCTCGCCTCTACTTCGAGGATTAGGGAAAAACATAGGAAGGTAAGAGTCGCGCTAGAAACCACCTTAGGCATAAAGGAGGGGTTGGTTCTCAGAGAGACACCATCTGCATGGAAAAGAAAAGGCTCCACAGCCAAAGCCTGCAGCTCCGAAACCCTCCTTGCTGAGGTTATAGCCAAGAGGAAGACAGTCTTCCATGAGAGCAACTTTAAAACTGCAGTGGCAGCTGGCTGAAAAGGAGGAATAGTGAGTTTCTCTAGAACAAAAGACCCCAGGCTGGAATAGGCACCCTTCTGGGAGGTTTCAAGTTGCAAGCACCTCTGAGAAACATTTTCATCAGAGGATGAGAGAAAATGGGTTGTTGAAAAGAACAATGAGCAGAAATGGCTGAAGCATGGATCTTGATAGAGGAAAAAGACCACCCTGAAGCAAATCAGACAGGTATTCCAGGATCAGAGGAAGGGTAGGCCAAGAAGATTCCCTTCTAGCCTGCATCCAAAGAGAGAATCTTTCCCATTTGTCAGCATAAGACTGCCTAGTACTAGGCCTCCTGGCCTCCTCCAGCACGTCAACCACTTGCTGGGACAGGGAAGAATAGTATGGAGTCGTACAATGAGCCAAGCTGCCAAATGGAGATACTGAAGATGAGGATGTAGAAAGTTTCCCCCTTCCTGAACCAAAAGATCTGGCCTCAGAGGAAGATGCCAAGGAGATAATTGGAACAGACTGCGAAGCAATGGATACCAATGCTGCCTGGGCCAGTCCATAGCTATGTGCATAGTCTATGGTCATTCGTCCCTGATCTTCAATAATATTCTGGAAAGATGAGGGAAGGCATAAATTGACAGCAGCGTCCAAGGGAAGGACAGAGCATCCACTCTCCAGGCTCTGATGTGATGTTGTCTGGTGCAAAAAAAAGAGAGACGGAAGATTGTTGTCTGGAGAAGAGATCCACTTGGAGTGCCCCAACGTTGAATGATGCTATAAAAAACCTCTGTTCAGCTGCGACTGAGGACCCAGGGTCTGTTTGCTCAACTGGTTTGCCAAAACATTGAGCCTTCCTGAAAGAAACTGAGCTAGGAGATGCAGGCCCAGGGATGCTGCTATGGACCAAAAATTTGTGCTCGGTCTACACAGGAGTTAAGAACGAGTCCCTCCCTGCTTGTTGATGTACCACATGACTGTGGTGTTGTCTGTCCTGACAAGAAGGGCCCCCGGAGACAGAAGATGCTTGAAAGCTAGTAAAGCCTGCTGGACTGCCAACTCCTTTAAATTTATGTGCAGGTGCATCTGCTGGGCATTCCAACTTCCTTGTATGCATCTGCCATCCAGGTGAGCTCCCCAGGCATAGTCCGATGAGTCTGTGATAAGAACTTGAGTGGCTGGGGGGGGGGTGAGAGAAAAGGCATGCCTTTGTTCTAGACAGGCTGTTGCCCATCAAAGAAACTCTGTCCGCAGACATGGAAGCAGAGGAATTATCACATCCAGGTCCTGTGTGTGTTGACACCAAGTGCTCTTGATGTACCACTGCAATTTCCTCATATACAGTTTTGCATATGGAATCATGACAATGTAAGAGGCCATGAATCCCAGAGCTTGCACGTACTTCCTTGCAGGGAGCTGGGACATGCTTGCCAAATCCTTGAAGTAAGAGTTGTCTGCTTCTCCTGAGTGATATATATATCATCTGGGTGGCTGTGTTCAGACTCGCTCCCAGGAATGTAATCTCTCTGAATGACACCATTTTTGATTTTTCCACGTTGAGTGTGTAACCCAGGGGAGACAGAAGAGTCTTTACAAATTCTAGATCCTTTAGCAGCTGTTCCTGAGAATTTGCTTGAATTACACAGTCGTCCAAGTATGGATAAATCTGAATTTTCTTTTGCCTGCAAAAAGCAATGACTGGAGCCAGGCACTTTGTGAAAACTCTGGGAGCAGTAGATAAGCCAAACGGCAGCTCAGAGAATTGATAATGTTGCTTGCCCACCCTGAAACAAAGGTATTGCCTGCACCTTTCCCTGACAGGGATGTGCAGATAAGCTTCTTTGAGATCCAATGTTACCAGCCAGGAATCCTTTTCTAACATTGGCAGTAACTGATGCAGAGTGAGCATTTTTGAACTTTGGAATTATCAAGAAAGTGTTCAGGATGGACAGATCCAGGACAGGATGCCAGGTGTTTTTTTGGAACAAGGAAAAGTCTGGAATAGATACCCTGGCCTACCTGCTGAGAAGGAATTGATTCTATTGCTCCCAGATGTAAGACAAAATTTGCTTTTTTACTTCTGCCCTTTGGTTTGGAGGAGCATCCGGTAATCCTTTGGGTACTGGAAACGTGTGGAAAGAAAACTTGTTCCCCTGGGGATATAGATCCCCGTCCGTGATGGCGGCCCAAACATTTGCAAACAGGACCAAACGTCCCCCTAAAGGAGACTCTGGGCAGGCAAGAACAGGCAGAAGTTGGACAGTCATTGAGAAGGTTTACATTGAGATGCAGGTTTAGAACTTCCCAGCTTGGAAGAGGAAGCCTGCCAACACTTAGACCTTTGAGGGGTAGCCCCCTGCCCCCTAGAAGATTTGTAACCTCTACTCCTAGAACGGCTCTGTCTGCTAGTATCAGGGAACGTCCAACTCTTAGAAAGGCAATTCCTGCGAAAGCGAGGAGGCTGAACTTGCAGAATGTTTAACTTGTAGAAAGTCTGCATGCAGAGACTTGGCCTTGTCTACCATCTTCTTGAGCACTTCCTCTGCTTTCCTGCCAAAAAGACTGTCCTCATACAAAGATTCATCTAAAAGCTTAGCCTCAACAGGCTCTGGTAGAGGCTGCTCCCTGAGCCAAGCGTGCCTTCTAATAACGGAGCCAGTAGCTGTAGCCCTAGAGGAGGCTTCTAGAATGTCAAAGCCACAAAGTAAAGAATGCTTATCGACTAGACTGGCAGAATTCAGCAAATCCTACACATCTCCTTACTCCCCGCCAACTGAGGCATACCTGCTATCCTAGATTTAATAGCTTCCAAGGTGTGCTGCTGGTACTTCAGCATATGAAAACAACAATTAGTAGACATAATAGCAAGAGTGGCAGATGTATAAACCTTTTTACCCCACCTATCTAGGTTCATGGGTTCCCTGTCAGAAGGAACATGATTTTAGTAACAGTGGCCTTGACTCCTTTAGGGCCTTGAGAAATAACCTCTGGATCAGCCAACAGATTCCTGAAAAGGAACAATGAGAATAAGGAACTCTATAGTACCGGTCAGGTTTCCTGGGAGCAAGAGGAAATTAATTTGGAGTAAAGGAATTTTCCAGAAAATCATCATCAACCACTTCAACACAGGAGGAATAGCCAAAGGCTTATGCTGAGGCAAATCGAAAAACTCCCTAATCCTTTTCTTAGAAAGAGGGTAATCCTGACTTTCCCATTTAAAACGTTCCCTGCGAGTATTTTAAGTATCACCAAAAGAGAAATCTTCTGGAGAAGCAGAAGAAATGGACTCCTCTGCATCTGAATCCTCAAAACGAGTGAAAGCTTGAGAAACTTCATCTCTTCATCCACAGAAATACTAGAAGTATCCGAACCTGAAAAGGACAAAGCCTCAGGAGAGACATCCCTACACCTTTTTGAAGGAGGAGGATGTGAACCCCTAATAAGAGTCAAAGGGTCAGCCATTTTAACCTTTTGAGAATGAGGGGAACGAGAGGAAACTGGAGCCTGCTTACAACTGGAAGATTTACCTGCATGTCAAAAGGACTCGGGAGGCCTGGCAACCACCGAAGTTGCAGCCGAAGTCACTGACATGAGCTTGCTTGTCTGAACGAAGAAATGAGGTTTCAGACAGCGGTGTCAGCTTCGCGGCTCCGGATCCAGCTGAAGAGGCAACAGGCAGAAGGTCAGAAGGCAAAATGGACGCCAAAGGCCTGGGGACCTCAGAAATGGTCTCAGAGGCCTGCGGTTGAAAATCTGCGGGCTGCAGAAATTGCAAAGGCGCCTCATTGGCTACCGCATGACTGCCTGCCAACCTATCATCAAATAGAGGACTTGACCTTCAGAAGCCTGTCACGGTCTTTATCCTTAAGCTTCTTGGGGATATCCGAAGCAAGACCAGCAGACGCCATACCGACAAACTTGGGCCCAACTTCAAAATGCTTAACTAAAAGCTTAGCCCGATGACGAATAGTACGCTGATTAAAGGAAGCACAAAGATCACAATTAGGAACGTTGTGGTCAAGGCCAAAACAAATACAACAGGAATGAAAATCTCTATGGGGAATCTGCTTTCCACAGATAAGGCAATTAACCTTTTTCCGACATTCATTAAGGCAAGAAAAGAGGATCCCCAATGGGGTACTTAGCTGTAGTTGACTTCAACTTCATAGTCGGAAACACAAAAGGTAAACTGCCGACCAGCACTTGTGCAAGAAATGCTTTTGACTCGGTCTCCGCGGCAAGGAAGACTGAGGAAGTGATGCCTGCGGTCTCCTTTTGTATCAGACGCCCTGACGTCCTTTACAACAGTCGTCATTTTTACTTATCTTTGGTATTCTGGCCGATCGAGGGCTACCAGAAGACGGGTAACCCATTGGTTAGGACTGCAACAGTGAAACACGAACATCGTGAATTGTACTAACACTAATTGTTGCAATGATTTTTTTCCATTAAGCCCCATGCATGAGGGATATGTCTTTTGGGCCGTCTCTGCCTGTTGAAAATGTATTGAATGTTTGTACTACCATAGAAAATGATTAAAAAGATTTTAAGGTATACAATTACTCTAAAGTAAATATAGAAACTGATGTAACTAATCCATTAGCAAAAGGCATGACTTTGTACCTGCTAGATAGTTTGATTTTACGAACACATAACAGATTAAAGTTACACCTTAGAAAATTAAATTTTTCTCTTATAAATAATAAGGTATATGACTCATCAAAATTTATGGAGTATTAGTTCAACTTATAATCCACCCCTCCACCCAAATTTAGTCATACATGAAAAACTATGTGAACTTGACAAACTTACAAAAGGACAAGAACAAGTCTCAATTTTAATTTGAAAGATTGAAATAGCAGCCATGGAGCACTTGCAAGGTAACATTAGAAAAATGAAATCAGACAAGGGGGGTGGGGTAGTTATTATGGACAGACAGTTGCAATGAAAGGTTAAAACTATTAGAGACTGACACACATACTGAAGTGTCCCTAAAAAAAATAAATGGGCCATACAGACAGATTCATGCAGCGTTAACGGATATATTGTTAGAGAACAAAATTTACATCGATCTGTATTAACTATCTGATCATTACTTCACGAATACCAGTATTTTTTGGATTCCAAAAATACATAAGTATTCAAAATCCCCCTAGGAGACCTCTAGTTGATGGAAGAGGTTCCATTACTTCATGTGCTCAGTTCTTAGACCATAAGTTAAAGAAAATAATAGCAAAAGAAATTCATACATGTAAAGGCTCGTGGAGCTTCTTAGAACAGATAAAGCATCTTGTTAGTGATCATCAACATAGATGTAACGGACCTTTACACAGTTATCCCACAACAAACTGGGATAGAATGGGTAAACGAACTACTTGTAGAATACAAGGTGCCACACAGTACATTAACCCTTATTCTAGAATTGTTAAGAGTTGGGTTTAACTAATTGTCTCAATCATAAGTATTACTTGCAAGAGAAAGGAATAGCCAAGGGCTCACAGTGTGGTAGACTCTATGCAAACCTAGTTATGGCATACTGGGAAAGACAGCGTCTTCCAGTCAAGGTTTAATAATTAAACTATACCAAAGGTTTCAAGATGACATTTGTATTTGGAAAGGAACGCAGGCGGAGTTATGTGAATTTTTGTCATATATTAATGAAACTACTAGTTTCTTAAAGTTTACATGGCAGTATGATTCAGTCCGCATTGATTATTTAGATGTGAATTTAATGAAAGATGATGAAGATGGCAGATGAGTCTAAAATTCATAGAAAAGCTACATACTCTAAACACTTCTCTCAATTTCACAAGCTCACGCCCATTTCATCAAAAAAAGTCCGTTACGAAAGGCCAATTGGTCAGGGCTGCTCGCATGGTCACAACACATGGAGTTTTTGAAAGAATGTCAGTTTCTATGTGGTATGTTCCCGAAAAGAGGTTTCCCAGGTAAAACTAGTGGAAGAACTAAGTATGGAAGTCATTACCAAGAGTAAATGGTCATTTTCAACCTATTTTAGGCACCACTCCACTTACATAAAATAATGGCGGGTATCAGGGAACATTAAGTACTACAGAATGTAGTACCATGGTAGAAAGTACAGTTGTGTACACTTACCATAAATGTAGATGTTTGAATGTATTCACTGTTGCAGTCATCACATTTGGGGATATATGCTTGCAGTAGCCCTCAGTTGGCCTGATTATCAGTGTCTTGGGTCCTCTGTTGGTTGCAGTCTCATCTTCCATGAGGTCAGGTAGTCAGGGGTATAAAGCATGCAACTGACGCTATTACAATCAGTTTTTCTTGCCCCATATGTCAAGTGCCCCCATAATGGTAAGCAACTGTATACACAAGGTTACACCTCCAACAAAAAAGCGAATGTACCAAAAAGCTTTAAACATAGTAAGCAAGAATAGAGGTATAGCCAATAGAAGTCAGGGGGCTGGAGGGAGGGTAATCAAGACTGCAACAGTGAATACAGTAACATCTACATTTATGTTAAGTGTACACAACTGTACTATGTTCTTCATGTTTCACTGTTGAAGTCATCACATTTGGGTAGATTCCCAAAGCTAAGGATGGGAGGAGGAAATTACACAGCATTAGGACCAGCTATAAGGCCCTGCAAGACTGCAGTGGCAAAGCCAGCTCTGGATTTAGAGAAAATTGGCAAATGGTAATGTTTGGTGAAAGTATGTACAGAATTCCAGGTAGCAGCTTCTAGGACGTCCCTGGTAGGGACACCTCTGAGAAAGGCTGTAGAGGTAGATGCAGCCCTGGTTGAATGTGGACTTATCCCCTTTGGGATAGGTTTTCCATGGTGCTTATAGCAGAAATGAATGCAAGGGCCTATCCATTTAGAAATGGTTTGTTTTGAAACGGCCTTCCCCTCTGCCCCAGGAGCAAATGCCACCAGCAGCTGTTCAGATTTCCTGAGAGGTTTAATCCTGCCCAAGTAAAATCTAAGTTTTCTGTACAAATCTAAGGAGTGCAGTATACGTTCCCCTTTGTTCTGTGGATTAGAAAAGGTTGGCAAATTAATGGACTAATTAAGAGCCACACCGAATACTACCTTGGGCATGAAAGAGGGATTGGTCCCGAGGGACACCCTGTCCACATGAAAGATGAAAGGATCCACTGCCATGAGGACCTGTAATTCAGATACCCTTCTTGCTGAAGTGATTGCTAAAAGGAAAGCTGTTTTCCGAGGGGGGAATTTTAAATCTGCAGTGGCAGCTGGCTCAAAAGGAGGAAGGGTGAGCTTTTCCAATACAAAGTTAAGGTCCCAGGCTGGAGTTGGGGCTCTCCTGGGTGGTCATAGATTTTTGGCCCCTCTGAGGAACTGCTTAAGCAGTGGATGAGAGAAGAGGGGAGGTTCTGTGTTATGAGCTGAAATGGCCAAGTCGTGAATTTTGATGGAGGAGAAAGACAGGCCCTTGTGAAGCATCTCAGTTAAGTATTGTAAAATCTGAGGTAAACTGTGCTCTGCTGTGCTCATCCTTTGAGACTGGTTCCAGGCACAGAATCTTTTCCATTTTTCAGCACAAGAGTTTCTAGTACTAGGCCTCCTTGCCTCTAAAAGGATATCCATCACTGGTTTACTGAGGGATGGTAAAGGAGAGATTAGGTAATTAGCCAAACTGCTAGGTTCACTGTATGAAGCTGAGGGTGCAGAATCTGGTTCTCCTGCTTGAGACACAATAGGGTAGGAGTCTGAGGCAGGTGCCATGGGGCCAACAGTGACACTGTGCAAGAGGGGGTACACCAGTGTTGGAGTGGCCAGTCCGGTGCAATCAAAATCATCCTTGGCTTGTCTTGTTTGATCTTTAGTAGTACTTTGGAGAGCAGATGCAGAGGAGGAAAGGCACTCTCCAAGCTTGTTTGTGGGGAGTCCTTGTGCAAAATTTGTCCAACCTATAGTTTTGGGGGGAGGCAAACAGGTCTATATCTGGGCTCCCCGACTGGCTTGTCAACATGTTGAAAATCCTTGATTCCAGCTTCCACTCCTGTGGGTCCATGAGGTTTCTGCCTAGTTCATCTGCCAGTGTATTTAATTTTCCTGGCAAAATTTGAGCTTGTAGATGCACTTGGTAGCTCAGGGCTGTGTTCCACAATGCCATGGCTAGTCTGCACAGGGGGTACGAATGTGTATACCCACCTGCTTATGTACCACATAAAAGTGGTGCTGTCTACCATTAATTGTCCTGGAAGAATGTGGTCCTTGAAGGCTGTCAGAGCATTCTGTACAGCTAACATTTCTTTTGGATTGATATGCAGGTGCATTTGACTTTGGTTCCATTTGCCCTGAATGCACTCCCCAGCCAGGTGAGCCCCCCATGCATAATCTGAGTCTGTTAGGGTTTGGACGGCAGGGGGTGGTGTGAATGGTAGTCCCTTGTTTTGGTGGCAAGTCTCTGCCCACCAAAGAAACTCTACGCATAGACAAGGTATGATAGGAATCATTGCTTCTAGATCCTGAGAATGTTGACACCATAGGCTTTTTAGATACCACTGTAGTTTCCTCATATGCAGGCTTGCATATGGAATTAGAAGAATGCAGGAGGCCATGAACCCCAAGGCTTGTATAGTATTTGCCTTGCAGATAGTAGGGTTTTTGTGGCCACTTGTTTGAAGTAGGTTGTCAAATTAATTTGTTTCTCTGGCGTGAGGAAAGCCATCTGGGAAGTTGTATTCAAGCTTGCTCCCAGGAATATGATTTGTTAACAGGGTACCAGGTCTGATTTATTTTCGTTTGTGTGTATCCCAGACAAGTTGGCACACTTTGTACAAAGGCCAGATGATTCAAAAGTATGTCCTGGCTTTCTGCCTGAATTAAACAATCGTCCAGGTATAGGTATATTTGAATATTTCTTTGCCTGCAAAATGTGATAACTGGGGCTAGGCACTTTGTGAATACCCTAGGCGCAGTAGGCAAGCCAAAGGGCAGTGCAGAGAACAGGTACTGATTGCAGCCTGCTTTGAAGCATAGGTATCTTCTGCAAGATTCCATGATTGAGATGTGCAGGTATGCTTCCTTTAGAGTGTTACCATCCAGGCATCTTTTCCTAGCATAGGAAGCAACTGGTGAAGAGTCAGCATCTTGAATTTTGGAATCACCAAAAAGGTGTTTAGAGTAGACAAGTCCAGAATAGGACGCCATGAATTACCTTTTCTGGGTACCAGGAAAAGTCTCGAGTAGAAACAGTGTCCTTTTTCCTCTTCTGGTACAGTTTGAAAAGCCTTTATGTTTTTTGTATTTGCTTTTGAGCCTCTGCCCACGGACCCTGGGGTAGATCTGGCCAACCTTTTGGCATTGGTAATGTGTGGAAGTGAAATCTGTATCCTTGGGACACTACATTTAAAACCCATTTGTCCTGGGTAGAGTTCCCAGTTTTTTGGCCTGCAGACCAATCTCTCCCCTTAAAGGAGCATTCAGTTGAGAAGTGCTTGGAAGTTTTAAAAACAAGTCATTGAGACAGTTTTCCACGGGTGGGGGTCTTACTACTCCCAGATTTTGGAACAGAAGCCCCCCACTGCTTAGTCTTGTGCGTACCCGGGAACTGAAACCTGGGATTTCTGCTGTCTGGATTGAGAAGGCCTGGAAGGAGCCAGAAAGGACCAATGCCTACTGAATCTAGGAGGCTGAACTTTTAAGAAATATTTACCAGTTTGGATTTAGCTTAGTCTTCCATCTTTTTAAGAACTTCCTCAAATGTGTTGCCAAGCAGGTGGTCCTGATTTAAGGGAGTATCCAACAGTTTAGCTTTAACATGATCAGGCAAAGATTGCTCCTTAAGCCACGGATGCCTTCTGAGTTTTGACCTAGTGACAGCAGCCCTGCAAGAGGTATCTAAAGAATCAAACCTACATGGGCTTCAATGCTGATCACTCAGAGGCAAACTGCATTAAGAATGGTCTAAAGGAGAGTGTAATTTTTTTTTTTTTTTTAATATGAAGAATAAACTCACGTCCAGACTCGAGATAAACTACCTGAACTCTATGCCCAGCTTACAATAAAACTCCAACCCACATCACAGCTCACAAGACCTCTCTATGCCCCCCTTCTGTCCACACCTACTACATAACCAAAAAGCTTTCTCCCAGGAGACTTAACTCCATAAACTGGGATACTTGTACATCCTTAAACGTGCGTGCACACACTTCTAGACTTTAGACTTACGCAGTCAAGAAGTATATTTTTAAAAATGATTCCAGTAATACTTTACATCCATTCACCCTTTAAACAAGTGCATCTACATTCTGAAGCACCAGTCTTTGTCCGCTGCCTGATGTGCTGTAGTGAAGAATGGACAGACAAATCCCCCACTTTACAAAGTTCAGAAAAATAAAGTGACACTCTTGGGGGGGGGGGGGGGGGGGGTCAATTCTGCAAAAGCCCTGTCCTGCAATCAAATAAAAAGAACTAAAGCCAGACAAAGCACCAGACTCCTGTCACTATAACATGTAGGTTCCATTGAGTAAAGGTGCCCAATAGAAGCGCAGCCGGAACATAATTTTGCTACTAATTAGCTGCAACAGCCCATAAGGGATTTCTTCTAAAAGAGCAAAGGAATCAACCTTGGAAAACAGGATTCCAAAGGCAGCACTCTACAGACTATACTAACAGAAAACAATATGCCATATCAAGGGCAGAGTCATATTAAAGTCTTTGCATAAGTTTCCTTACCAAGCTTGACAAAATTCAGTGTAGAAAAATGACCAACAGAAAAAAATAAAGATTAATTTCCATATTAGAAAATCCTTTAATTTAAAATTAAACAAAAATAAAACTTGCATTCAAAGTGTGCACATGTTTATGCATGATGCAAGAATGAGTGCATGTTACACATGGTGCAAAGAAAGGTCCCAACCAAAACAAACTGCAATGCTGCTCCAGCTGGGAAATTTTACATTATGTCAGGTAAAGCTATCTAAAACTGCCAACATTTCATTTCTACTGTGCATACACAAAACAAAACTATCATTCTCCCTTTGGAAATGAAAAGAAAGCATCAACTTACCATTTCGTATCTCTATCTTTTTTATTTATTTTCTCCAAAACATTAATTTCCAAACGAGCTGCTTCACGGTATTTTTCCACATTTTTAATTATTTTTAAGGCAACTCGTGAGTTACTTCTGCAACAAACCAAAGCAATATTTTAATGTTCCTTCTTTAATATTCCCTTTATGAAAAATGGGGAGAACATACTAAAATCATACACCAACACAAGGTAATAAATACATCCCATCACACTTGGCAACCCCCGAGTTTCAAACAAGATTACAAAAGAAAAAACATTTCAGAGGTTAACACATCCCACTATTCAGAATGTAGGTACAAAAAACTTCAACTCACTTGCCACTGATCACAGCAGCTGCTACCATGGAGGTCATACCAATACCTAATGCATTTCTTATTCTCTGCCCATCCTACACAGTCTGAACAGTTCAAACACTCCTGTAGACTACCTCAAAACACATACAATGTCCTGTAGACTACCTCAAAACACATACAATGTCCTACATACCCAGCAGTGAAAAAAATTAAAAAGTGACAACATACAGGATTTTACTTCTGTTTGCAAAATGAGTGCGCTAAAAAAACAGGGGAACTGGTATGGAGTATTACCTTCAACTACCTCTGGACTTAAATGCAACAAGAGTTTTAGCTATCTGAATATCATACACAAATCCAGCACGCAGATACTTTGGCACATGCACACTAGCATGCGTGCACATATTTATATATACACACACATGCATAAATGTACTACAAATACATAATCCAGATGGACTTGCCACTCTCGAAGTGGAAGAAATGCTCAATCACTAGTCACAAAACAAAATGCAAATGCTGTGAAGCTTCCTATTGATGTCTTATGCAGACAGAAAAGTATGTGTACACTTGCCATAAATGTAGATGGTATTCACTGTTGCATTCATTACATTTGGGTAATCTGCTGGCAGGTCGGCCTGATTAACAAAGTCTTGGGTCCTGCGTTGGTTGCTGCCCCTTCTTCCATGACATCGTCAGGGGGTATGAAACATGCAAGCAGACGCCATTACATCAGTTTTTCTTGCCCCAGATGTCAGGTGCCCCCCTAATGAGTAGCAAGCAAACACAAAGGTATACATCCAACAAAAAGCAAATAAACCAAAAAGGCTTTTAAGCATAGTAAAGGACAGCAGAGGTATAGCCAGAAAAAGTTAGGGGGCTGGAAGGAGGGTAACCAGGACTGCAACAGTGAATACACCAACATCTACATTTATGGTAAGTGTACACAAAGTACAGTTGTGTACCTACCATAAATGTAGACGTTTGAGTGTATTCACTGTTGCAGTCAATACAACTGGGTTATCCTGCTGGAAGGCTACCCTCAGTCGGCCTGAATTCCAAAGTCTAGGTCCGGCGTCTGTTGCTGCCGCCTCTTCCCTGACGTCAGTGCGCCAGGGGTATAATAGATGCAGCTGGCGCCATTTTCTTCAGTTTTTCTTGCCCCAGATGTCAGGCGCCCCTAAAAAGGTAGGCTAAATTATGCCAATAAGCATGCATACAGAAAAAACAACTTTCCCTTCATCTACAAGCAAATACACCACATAGGCTGTATAGAATAAAGATAAGTCCCAGCAAAGAAAATGGGGTCTGGTGGGAGGGTAACCTGGACTGCAACAGTGAATACACTAACATCTACATTTATGGTAGGTACACAACTGTACTATGTTCGTATTTCACTGTTGCAGTCGTTACAATTGGGTTGAATCCCAAAGCTAAGGTTGGGAGGCTGGTGCTAAATAGGATTAGGAGAGGCCATCAGGCCCTGTAGAACTGCAGTGGCAAAGCCTGCCCTGGATTTTGAGTAGAGAGGTAAGTGATGGTGCTTTGTAAATGTATGCACTGAACTCCAAGTTGCAGCCTCTAAGATGTCTTTGGTTGGTACTCCTCTCAGGAAGGCTGCTGAAGTGGCGGCTGCTCTTGTTGAATGTGGCCTAATACCCTTAGGCACTAATTTGCCATGCTGAGAATAGCAGAAACGAATGCAGTGGCCTATCCACTTTGAAATAAGTCTGTTTTGAGATAGGCTTTCCTTGTGATCCTGCAGCATATGCCACTAGTAGTTCAGTCTTTCTGAAAGCTTTGGTTCTTTCCAAATAGAAGCGCAGTTGTCTGTGAATGTCCAAAGAATGCAGAAGTCTCTCACCCTTATTCTGTGGGTTTGGGTAAAAGGTAGGCAAACTGTTTGGTTAAGGGCCACACTGGACACTACTTTAGGCATAAATGTAGGGTTTGTCCTCAGAGAAACCCTGTCATGATGGAAAATAAAAGGTTCCACAGCCATGAGTGCCTGTAACTCAGACTCATCTAGCAGAGGTTATTGCTAGGAGCAGAGCGGTTTTCCAGGATAAGAAATTTATATCAGCTGCAGAGGCTGGCTCAGAGGCAGTGTGAGTTTTTCCAAAACATAGTTGAGGTCCCATGCAGGTACTGGGGCTCTCCTTAGAGGACTTGTTTTTGGCCCCTCTACGGTACTGCTTTAGTAATGGATGCGAAAAAATAGGTGGATTTGTATTGTAATGAGCTGAATGGCAGAGGCACGAATTTTAACTGATGAAAAGGAAAGGCCTTTATCCAGCATCTGTTAACTCATTAGCTCAGAGTACCTTCTCATGGTGCCTGTGTGCTTAACACCGACAGCGCCATGAGAAGATACTAATTTCAAGCTGTTACCCCCGACTGCCTTCCTGAAGTGCGAGAAACTGTAGTGCACATTTGTAGTTGAGCCTAATGTAAAACACTGAAAGCATAACTGAACGTGTAAATTACATTATATAGTTACGATTCAGTGCGTTTTTACATTAAGTTCACATTAAAGTTTTAATTCAAATTCCGTTGTAAAGGTTCTTGATAAAGCAAGTGGTGGCAGCCAATCATATTCTTGCAATCCAAGCCATCACTTGCATACCAGCTCAACCCCAACCTAATTTTCTTTTGTCATGCAGCATGCTGTATGGAGAAGGATTATTCCTTGTCAGCTGAGGGTGAGACGCTTACAAAACTAATTATCTTTCCAGTTTGGCAAAATCCTGCTATGCAGCAGTCCGAGGAAGCAGATCTCTTGGATCAAGAGAAGAAAGACAATTTTACAAAAGAAGGTGAGACAGAAGATGGAAAAAAGACATACAATGTCTGAGTCATCCAAAGAAGACACAGACATAGCAACAGCCTGTCTACTTCACCTCCGTCGGGTATTATGTATAAAAGGAAAGACAGTGGGCAAAACTGTCAACAGATACCCAGGAAGTTAATTGTGTTTTTTTTTCTCTGTCTTTCATTCACCTCCCCCCCACACTTTTTTCTTCTTCTCTCATTTGAGTCTGTCTTTGTTCCATTGATGGGTTTTAGTAAGGTGGAGGTAACCTTTGAATTGCAGGTATGCATAAAGCTAAGCAGTGTTCTGCAGTTGGTTGTGAACACAAATGAGCAGAACAGCAAGGGGATGAGTAATGTTTCTTTCACGACCCACCTTGCTAGTTTTTACTCTTAGAAGTATGTGGAACTAGTTCACGGAGTGCGAAGCTGGCCCTGGCAGCCATTTGAAAGAAACTTCTCTTCCTCAGTCAGGTCAGTCTTATTATTTTTGATGGTGCTTTTTGCGCATTTCTTCTTATAGAGTAAGTCATTTCTAAAGGGAATGATTTGCTTTACCAAGTGTAATCAAATAAAAAAAAATAGTTATATGATGACTAATAAAAATGCGACTAACAATGGCGCCACATGACCTTTCAAAAAACAATCCTCCAGTACCCCGCCAGCTAAAAACAGTAAATAGTTACCGCCCCCCCGGCACGGATCTTGAAAAAAAAGCACAATACCATTTTTTAAGTCGCCTGATCACTTTTCAGATTCAGAGAGATTCTGAAAGTTCTATTTACTGGTCGCTGAATGGATTGGCTGAATTAAGGATCATTTCTGGTAAATCTTTCTCTCTGGTTATTTACTGATTTGTTGTGAAGGCAGAATTGCTGAAACATGCGTCATTTTGCAAGTTTTACTCATCAGAAATGGAACCAGTGAAAAAGATATGACTAAGGAACTGCGATTGTTGCTTTAGGAGACTGTATGTGCAATACCTACATATAAATTATTTAAATGAATTGGTGTAGAGGTCTTGATCAAGTTCTACGAAACAGTATCGTGTCCATAAAGATAATACCATTCAAATATGCCTTGCATTGATTAAGGCCTCATAGGAATATTTACTCTTTTTTTTTTTTTTGCTGTTTGTAAGGACGCTAAGTTGCTTTGAACTGTATAGACAGTGGTTTGACGTTTTTTCTGAAACAGTAGCAGGTATGGTGACGTTACTCTGTGTTCATGTGTGATTTAAAGCAGAAACACCAGGGCCATTTTGTTGCAAAGAATGTGTTATGATGTCATACTGGTACAAGGACGTTAATATTTCTTTCTTGAAGTGTTCCAAAAAATAATTAAAACACATTCTTGCTACCACTTGTTTTGACGTAATGCTGATGTGAGCATACAACAGTGGTCAGAAGCATGAATGGAACCAATGATTGAATATGATGCTCCAACTACGTAGAAAAAAATATTGAAATTTCTGCACACAGAAACGTATTAGTTATTACAGACTACAAAATAACATGCTCTGCTTGCTGCTGTACTAAGATCAAGTTCAGGCTGGGGGGGGAGGGGTAGTGATAACAGGGGCATTTTCAAAGCAGATTACTGCCAAGCAGTCTTGCTGATTGATATGCTTTTGCCTTCCTACTGCTGTTCTGGGTTAGGTTACACATCTGATTATGTTCCTCACTGTTGCCTACTAATGCCACTGGAGGAAGCATGGGAAATACAGCAGCACCCAGAGTCACCCAGACTGTTCACCACTTTATTGGTTGATCTCTAATTCTGGACAGAAGAGAAGCGGCAGGTTTTGGTCAGTTCAGATATTTTCTGAAAGAGGGCACTTTCAATCTGATTAGTAGCCTTGAGTAACTGGAGAACATAATGTAGAATTTGTGCCTCTAGGTTTGATGAAGGTGGTGAGTTTTATGCTAAATGCTTATAGGGTTTTGTCTCATCCTTTTACTAACAATTAAATTCATTCCTAATGATTCTGTCATGTATTTTTCTCCTAAGCAAGTTCAATATTTCATCCAGAAGGCGTAACATCCTTTGCTTCATTCAATTGCTGTTTACAAGCTTGCATATCAAATTAGCACTCATTCATAAATGTTTCTGATAAGTAAACCTGCAGATGTAGGTTCATAGGTATATAGTAGATTAACAATCACAAGGGCTTTTATAAGCTGGGGCATAAGTGCTCAAGCAATTACAGGCTGCCTTTGTCCATTAGAGACATAGCTATCAGACCAGGGGTGAATTTCTGATTTCCAATCCAGTGCTCCAGGTTGTCAGAGAAGAACTCTGCTTCACATGAATGGGAAGCCTGTTTCAGAGAAGGAATATTATTTGAGACACATACCTGTCCCCCCCCAGCATGTCCTATTTATGTCACAAGCAAGGCTTAAGTCTCTGGATCATGTTGTTCCGATACTGTTTAGCAGATATGCAAGAGGTTCAGCAGGGTGAGATCTAGGGATCTCTTGTATGCCAGACATAGACTGGCCCTCAACTGTCTGTAGGAGACAGAGTATACGGCCAGGGCTTCAAGACGCTCTGCATAGGATGTATTACTATTGCACTGCATTCATTTTGTGTGGAATTTTCTTCTTTGGATGTTCCACATGTTGCATGTGCCTGATCAGGTACATACCCGGGCCAGCACTGTGCTTAATGATGGGCCTAATCATGGTTAAATAAAGTGGAACTTTGACTTCCTTGGACCTAGATGCCGTAGCCTTGCTTATAAGTACTCTTAGGGGTGTGTTATCAATGATGTAGTTTCTCGGAGCAGCTGACTTCCCAAAGGGCAGTATTATGCCTTTCTTGGGATTGGGTTTCAATCTCTGGTATCACTCATTCATTTGTGTTGGCCTTTCTTGGAGGATATTAATGTACTGGGGGGATTCTATGACATCATTTAGTTTGGAATAATCTACAGACTTGGTCAGCTAGAGGCCGATGTTGTTGGCCTTTACTTCTGAGAAGTAGATGCCAAAAAGGAAAGAACCCAGCACAAAGCCATGAGGGACTCCACTAGTGGCCAGTCTCTTTGTGGAGGTGGACTCCCCTATCCTAGCTTCCTGGGTCATACTGAGAGCCAGCTTGCTATCCACTGCATAACCTAGGCGTTTATGGTCTGAATGTTGAAACACAAATGTCTCCTTTTTAAGTATATTTCCTTTGCCATCTTTGCATAACCATCAAGTCTAGTTTCATTTTTTCTTTAGTAGAGTAAGCCCACTTTATTCTGAGGTAAGTTATTGTGACTATTCATTAAGCTTTATTCAAGTCTGCACACAAACAATTGTAATAGGATTCATTCCTCATTGCTTGGTATCTTGCTAAGAAATAGGTGGGAGGAAGGGCTCAGTAATAACCGTTATACTATTTTTATTGAGTAAGTGAATCACTATGTCCTTCTCCTAACAGATTATAATGACTCTGTGTAACATAACAGCTTCAGAAGGTAATATAACGAATGCCTACTCAACAGGCAATTATCACCTGTATCTGACCATGCATAACTTGGCAAGTCATTAGCACAGTGCTGTTACAATATAGCACTGAGTCATTATCACTTTTCAGGCAAAACTGTCAGCAGCTGTCACTGATTCACATAACTAGAAGATGTTATCCCACTGATGAATGCACAACTCAAATTTGGCAGGTAACATGTAGTAATGAAGATGTTGGTAGGGGAAATAATTCATTTGTGTACCAGGGAAGTGCTTGTGCATACATGGTCAGACTGCTGAAGATTGTAATACAGATACAGTGTGACAAGTATAGGTTATCTATAGCTCAGGTTTCAGCAACGGTTATTATAATTTTTTGTTTATGTATCCAGCTTGCAAGAATAATTTATTATCTGTTAACAATATGCACGTACTGCATTTAGGAAAACTGATGGGTCTTATTGTAACCAGAGTGATGGTCAGATGCGATAACTGGAATTATTACTTTTGTAACTAATTCTAACATGGATTAACCAGATATGTTTGCCATTTCTGCTTGTATTACTGTACTTCTGCTTATACTCAGTAGTTGGGCATGTTTTCATGCTTTGTCAGTCATGGGTGGAAATTAGGTGGTAGGAGGAAGGGCTCAATAACATCCAAGTTACTATTTTGACTGAATTACAACGGCATTGTCATTGTGTGGTCTGATATAATTCCTCGACAGATATGGAAAACAGCAGTCAATGGGCAGCTCACAAGGCCAGATGTTTACAGAATTGGTTCATGCATGGCTTGATGCACAGGGTCGGCGTTCACCTAACTGAGGAGGGCACTGCATTGTTCTTGACTGACCTCCACAATGGTGTGAGGAGAGCTATGCAGGATTGGTAACATGCAGCGTGTGGGAAGAATGGAAAACACCCATGACCAAGTAGGACCAGTATGGTAAGTAAAACTCTCTTATGAAATGTGTTCTGTAAAATATATTATTCTGAGTTTGTGCACATATGAAAGTTTGTTTTGGACTTAGGTTATGGAAATTATGATTTTTTTTTCATATTTTGGTAAATAACTTTGCAAGGGAGAGTCTGAATGTGCTAAGTAATACCTCATTTTGAAGACAGTACTGATAGTTCCAACATGGTAAAAGAATGGTGCCTGTATGTTGGACACGTGCAAATATCAAAGTTTGTTTGGGATTTCGGTTATGGAAATTATGATTTTTTTTTCATATTTTGGTAAATAACTTTGCAAGGGAGCATCTGAATGTGCCAAGTAATATCTCATTTTGAAGACAGTATTGCTGGTTCTAACATGGTAAAAGAATTGTGCCTGTATATTTGACACATGTGCAGATATCAAAGTTTGTTTCGGACTTAGGTTATGGAAATTATGATTTTTTTTTTCATATTTTGGTAAATAAGTTTGCATGGGAGCATCTGAATGTGCCAAGTAATATCTCATTTTGAAGACAGTATTGCTGGTTCTATCATGGTAAAAGAATTGTGCCTGTATGTTGGACACATATGCAGAAATCAAAGTTTGTTTGGAAGTAGGATATGGAAATTATGATTTTTTTTCATATTTTGGTAAATAACTTTGCAAGGGATCATGTCAGTGTGCCAAGTAATACCTCATTTTGAAGACAGTGTTATTCCTTACAACATGGTAAAAGAACTGTGTCTGTGCACTCTACACATGTAGAGATATCACAGTTTTAGTCTTGTACGGTTATGAAAATTATACATTTACAATACTTTTCATTATTATGCCCATATCTTTGCAAGGGAGCATGGTGATCACACAAATGATGCATCACTTTGAAGCTGACATTCAGATGCACAACTTCTACACTGATATGTAGGCTCTGTCTGTTACAGGTGATGAGATGATATGCGTAGTTTATCAATTATGAAAAATAATATATTAATCATATTTCTGTGAATATCTCAAGAATGGAACATCGCACAGTAATGGTTAAGGTATCATTTTAAAGCTGACATTCATACTAACAAATTACATTCAAATTGTATGTGTCTACATGGTACATTGACCAAGATATTATGCTTTGTTTTTCCAAAAAGGTAAAAAATATGCACAATATCAGCATTCCTTGCCAAATATTTAATAATGAATTTGATATACACTACCAACATTTACACTGCTGGAAAGGTCAGTGTCTGCTGAACAACTTTTGTGTTTACATTTTTAGTCTAGCTCTTATAGTTAAAGAGTTATGAACATTTGTTTTCTGTATAGTATTACAAATGGATTTTCTGAAAATGAGCTCAGGCTGCACTGTTGTTTCTATGGTGGAATTACGCAGGCAGCTTTTCCTGAGCTGCTCCGGAGTGAATGAGTTAAGTATTACAAAATCTGAGCAATATTTGGAACAATCGTGTCAATGCCTTGTGCTCGATTCCAGGCACATAATCTTCCATTTTTCTGCATAAGATTTTCTGGTGCTAGGCCTCCAAAATAACATCCATCACTGCTTTTGAAAGAGGTGCGTCTTGAATGGCTGCACTATCCGTCATGCTGCCAGGTTTAAAGGTCCTGAGTTGGCCGTGCAGTATCTGTCTTGTTGGGTCAATAAGTGAGGAATTTGAGGTAATGTCCAAGCTGGACTTTGAGACAAGCTCTTTAGGATTGGGTACCAGTGCTGGCGAGGTCAGTCTGGGGCAATCAGTATCATTTTTGGCTTTTCTAGTCTGACCTTAAGGAGTACCTTGGGAAGGAGAGGCAGAGGAGGAAAGGCATATACTGTTAGGTTTTTCCAGCTGAAAGATAGAGCATCCACTTTCCATGCTTGCTTGTGATGAGTCCTTGTGCAGAATTTCTGTAGTTGGTAGTTGTGATGGGAGGCAAATAGGTCTATGTCTGGGCATCCCCAGCTCTTTATCATCATGCTGAATACTTGTGGATCCAATTTCTACTCGTGGGGATCCATTAGGTTTCTGCCAGAGTATTTATCCTTCCTGGCAGGAATTGTGCTTGCAGATGTACTTAAGTAAATGCTGTGTCCCACAAGTTCATGGCTAGTCTGCAGAGGGGGTAGGAATGTGTGCCCCCCTGCTTGTTTATGTACCACGACTGTAGTATTGTCAGTCTATCAGTAGTTGTCCTGGATGAAGTAGATCCCTGAAAGCTGTCAGGGCATTCTGTACAGCTAGCATCTTTTTGATTGATATGTAGATGCATTTGACTTGTGGACCATGTGCCCTGAATACATCTTCCTGCCATATGGGCCCCCCAGGCAAAATCTGATGCATCTGTTATCAATGTCTGCCTGGCTGTGGGTATGGTGAATGGATGACCAGTGTTTTGGTGACAGGCTTTTGCCCATCATCGAAACTCCTGTTGCAGGCAGGGAATGAGGGTGATTATTGTTTCCAGGCTGTTGCAATGTTGAGTCCAAACACTTTTTAGGTACCACTGAAGTTTCCTCATATGCAGTCTTGCATATGGAATTAGTAGAATGCAAGATGCAATGAAGCCCAAAGCCTGCAGAATTTTTCTTGCAGATAACTGGGACTTTGTTGCCAACATTTTGAAATAAGTAGTCAGTTGTCTTTGTCTGGTGTGAGATAAGCCATCTGGGCAGTTGTATTTAAGCCTGCACCCAGGAATATCTCGAGAGGGTACGAGTTTTGATTTATTTTCGTTTACTGTGTACCCTAGACCGGTTAGTAACTTTTTTACAAATGCCAGATGCTGTAGTAGAGTGTCCTTGTTCTCTGCTTGAATAAGGCAGTCGTCCCAAGTATGGATATATTTGTATTCCTCTGTCTGCAAAATGCAATGACTGGTGGCAGGCATTTTGTGAAGACCCTGGGTGCAGTAGATAAGCCAAAGGGCAGTGCAGAGAATTGTTAGTGCATGGAGCCAGCCATAAATCTGAGGTATCTTCTGCATGATTGTCTGACTGGGACATGCAGGTATGCCTCTTTTAGGTCTAAAGTCACAAGCCAAGCCTTCTTGCCCAGCATGGACAGAAGCTGCTGCAGAGTTAACATTTTGAATTTTGGAATATCCAGGAATGTGTTTAGGATAGACAGGTCCAGTATTGGTCTCCAGGCTTTGTCCTTTCTGGGTACAAAGAATAGCCTCAAGTAAAATCCTACTCCCTGCTCTTGTTGTGGTACTTATTAAATGGCTTTCATGTCCATGAAGGATAAAAACTTGTTTTTGTGCCTCTGCCCATTGATTGCGTGGCAGGTTTGGCATACCGTTTGACCTTGGCAGGGTGTAAAAGTGGAACCTGTAGCCTTGAGATACGATATTTAAGACCCATTTGTCCTGGGTGATCCTGTGCCAATTTTGTGAGAAAAGTGCTAATACTCCCCCCAAAGGGGCAGCCAGAAGACAAGTGCTTGGTGTTGGTAGGGGAAAGTCATTGAGACAGTTTCCTGCATGGATGTGACTTTTCCTCTCCACTTTTGGAGGTAGAAGCACCCCATTGCTTAGGCCTGTATGAGCCTTGGGGCTGTGATTTGCCTCTGGGGCGTCTGTATCTACGTCTTTGTGGCCTGTATGACACTGGAAAGGACCAATTCTTTGTAGGCCAGTTCCTGCTAAATATGGGAGGCTGTACTTGTAAGAAATCCTTCACTGTTTGCATAGATTTAGCCTTGTCCTCCATTTTCTTCAACACTTCTGCTTTAACACCAAACAAGGTATCATGTTGTAATGGAGCATCTAATAGTTTTGCTTTAACATGATTAGGCAAGATTCTACTTTAACCAAGCATGCCTCCTAATGACAGAACCTGCGACTGCGGCCCTGCAAGAGGCGTCTAGGGAATCAAAACCACATTGCAAAGTATGCTTTCCCACTTGTTCAGCTGCATGCAATAAATCCTGCATTTCTTGGTTTTCTGCACATTGAGTTCTCAACATTTTCTGTTTAAGCAGTGACATAAGATATTACTGATATTTAAGCATATGAAACTGGCAATTTAAAGCTCTTACAGCCAAGGTAACAGAAGTATAAATCTTTTTTCCCCATCTGTCCAAGGCCCTTGAATCCCTATCAGAGGGGATAGGTTTTTTGCAGTGGAAGCCTTGACCCCCTTGGGACCCTGAGTAATAGTTTCTGGGTCAGCAGCAGGGTTTTTGTAAAGAAATTTATGTGAATCCGGAACCCTGTAGTATCTGTCTGGCTTTACAGCAGCTGGTGGTAAAGAGTCAGGAGATGGACCGGACTCTGTAAAAACATCTACAATGTCCAAAACAGGAGGAATAGCAAGGGGTCTGAGCTGGGGTAATAAATGGAAGTCTCTGAGCCTTTTCTTGGATTCAGAGTAATCTTGGCTCTCCCAATGGAAATGTTCTCTCATAGTATGCAGGGTCTCTCCAAAAGAATAATCCTCAGGAGGCGAGGCTGAAGGGATGGATTCTTCAGCATCAGAATCCTCATAGGGAGGAAGGGAATATTCATGTTCAGAAGAGAAATCTGAGGAAATGGAAACCTGATCTGAAGATTCGTATTTCTCTTCCCTAGGCCTCTTAATCAGGAGGGGGATGGGAACTCCTGATCAAAGTAATTAGGTCTTCGGCCATTTTAAGCATCTGTTTTTTAGGCATGGAAGTCTGTCCAGGAGAATGCTGTACTTGTTTCTTTGTCTTTAGAGCTGCTTTAGTCTTTGCCTTTGAAGCTGAGGTTGGCTTTACATATAACTGTGTAGGTCTGAAAACACCCTCAGAAGCCGATGCCTGCTCAGCTGCTCTGGACCAATCTGAGAGAATAGTTTGAGAGTCCAATACCTTGAGTTTCCAGTGGCCTAGTTGGCTCCACGTGGGAGTCGGAAGGAGTCTGTGGCTCTGAGGTAGCGGGCATCAGGGGCTGCGAAAGCGCCTCACTGAGAACCGGCGACAGGCCTAGCGGAAGCCTCGTCGGTTTTGGACCTCGGATGTCTGTCCTTTTCTTTTTCCTTGCACTTTTTATAAACTCCGGTCAGATGTTCTGACGCCATTATATAATTGAATCTTCGGACAAAGTAATGAAAGGCAAAATCGGACCGATGCTTAATAGTGCGTTGGTTAAATCTAGCACAAAACCGACAGCTAGCAATGTCGTGGTCAGGGCCTAGGCAAGGAATACAGTAAGAATGAAAATCCTTGAGGTATTTGCTTAGCACAAGAAATACAATTGTTAAACTTTTTCTGGAGCAAGAAAAAAGTTTCCCCAACGGGGTACTTAGCTTTAATGAAAACTTTGGATCTGAAATTTGAATTTTGAAAATCTCAGGAGACTGCCGACCGGCACTTGCCAACTGCTTTTGCTTTGGGCACCGCGCGGCAAGAAAGACTGAAGAAAAAGGCGTCGGCTGCATCTACTATACCCCTGGCGCACTGACGTCAGGGAAGAGGTGACAGCAACAGACGCCGGACCTAGACTTTGGAATTCAGGCCGACAGAGTAGCCTGCCAGCAGGATAACCCGACTAATGACTGCAACAGTGAAACACGAACATCTGTACTATGTTCATGTTTCACTGTTGCAGTCATTACATTTGGGTAGATTCCCAAAGCTATGGCTGGGAGGAGGAGTTTGTAAAGCATTAAGGCCAGCTATAAGGCCCTGCAAGACAGCAGTGGCAAAGCCAGCTCAGGATTTAGAGAAAAATGGTAAATGATAATGCTTGGTAAAGTATGTACAGAGCCTCCAGGTAGCAGCTTCTAGGATGTCCCTGGTAGGAACACCTCTGAGAAAGGCTGCAGAAGTAGATGCAGCCCTGGTAGAGTGAGATCTGATCCCCATGGGGATAGGTTTTCCATGGTGCTTATAGCAGAAATTAATGCAACAGCGTATCCATTTAGAAATGGTTTTGAAATGGTCTTCCCCTCTGCCCCTGCAGCAAATGCTACCAGCAGTTCAGATTTTCGAGGTTTAGTCCTGTCCAAGTAGAACCCAAGTTGTCTGTGCACATCCAATTAATGCAGAATCCATTCCCCTTTATTCTGTGGATTGGGAAAGGTTGGCAAATGAATGGACTGATTAAGAGCCACACTGGATACCACCTTGGGCATTAAGGATGGACTTGTCCTGAGTGATACCCTGTATGCATGAAAGATGAAAGGCTCCACTGCCATAAGAGCCTGTAATTCAGATATCCTTCTAGCTGAAGTGATTGCTAAAATGAAGGCCGTTTTCCAAGAAATAAATTTCAAGTCTGCAGTAGCAGCTGGCTCGAAAGGAGGTAGAGTGAGTTTCTCCAAAACAAAGTTAAGGTCCCAGACAGGGGTTGGAGCTCTCCTGGGTGGTCTCAAACATTTTGCCCCTCAGATACTGCTTGAGCAGAGGACGAGAAAAGAGGGGAGGTTCTGTGTTATGAGCTAAAATAGCAGAGGCGTGGATTTTAATGGAGAAAAAAAGACTGGCACCTGTAAAGCATCTCAGTTAAGTACTGCAAAATCTGAGGTAAATTGGGCGCTGCTGTGCTCATCCCTTGAGACTGGTTCTAGGCACAGAATCTTTTCCATTTGTCAGCAAAAGATTTTCTAGCACTAGGATGTCATCTTGGAGGCAAGGAGACCATCACAGGTTTGATGAGGGATAAGGGTGAATTTAAGTGGTTAGCCAGATTGCAAGGTTCAATGTTGGAAGCGGAGGGTGCAGAATTTGGTTCTCCTGCTGAGACAGCAGGGGAAGGGGGTCTGAGGCAGGTGCCATGGAGATAACCGCGACATTGTGCAGGAGGGGGTACCAGTGTTGGTGCGGCCAGTCTGGAGCAATCAAGATAATCCCTTGGTTTGTCCTTTTTGACTTTTAGTAGAACTTCGGAGAGCAGAGGCAGCGGGGGGAAGGCGTTGACTGATACGGTTTTTCCAGCTGAAGGAGAGAGCATCCACTTTCCAGGCTTGTTTGTGGGGAGTCCGTGTGCAAAACTTTTCCAACTGGTAGTTCTGGGGGGAGGCAAATAGATCTATGTCTGGCCTCCCCCATCCGCTTGTCAACATGTTGAAAATCCTTGGTTCCAGTTTCCACTAGTGTGGGTCCATGAGGTTTCTGCTTAGTCCGTCTGCCAGGGTATTCAATTTTCCTGGCAGGAATTGAGCTTGCAGGTGCACTTGGTAGCATAAGGCTGCGTTCCACAATGCCATGGCTAGTTTGCAGAGGGGGTAGGAATGTGTACCCCCCCCTGCTTGTTTATGTACCACATAACAGTGGTGTTGTCAGTCTTTACCTTTAGTTGTCCTGGAAGAAAGTAGTCCTTGAAGGCTGTCAGAGCATTCTGTACAGCTAACATTTATTTTTGATTGATATGTAGGGGCATTTGATTTGGGTTCCATTTGCCCTGAATGCACTTCCCTGCCAGGTGAGCCCCCCATGCATAGTCTGATGCATCTGTAGTTAGGGCTTGGGTGGCAGGGGGTAGTGTGAATGGTAGTCCCTTGCTTTGGTGGCAGGCCTCTGCCCACCAGAGGAACTCCAGGCATAGGCAAGGTATGATAGGGAATCACTGTTTCCAGGCTGTGATAAAGTTGACTCCATAGACTTGGATACCACTGTGGTTTCCTCATATGCAGTCTTGCATATGGAATTAGGAGAATGCAGGAGGCCATAAGCCCCAAGGCTTGCAGTATTTGTCTTGCAGATGAGCAGGGTTTTTGTGGCCACTTGTTTGAAGTAGGTTACCAAATGAATTTGCTTTTCTGGCGTGAGGAAAGCCATCTAGGCAGTTATTTAAGCTTGCACCGAGGAATATAATTTGTTGACAGGGTACCAGTTGTGATATCTTTTCGTTTATGGTACACCCCAGACAAGTTAGAACCCTTTTTACAAATGCCAGATGATTTAAAAGTATGCCCTGGTTTTCTGCCTGAATTAGACAATCGTCCAGGTATGGATATATTTTAATATTTCTTTGCCTGCAAACTGCAATAACTGGAGCCAGGCACTTTCTGAATACCCTGGGAGCAGTAGACTAGCCAAAGAGCAGTGCAGAAAACTGATAATGCGAGTAACCTGCTTTGAAGCGTAGGTATCTTCTGCAAGATTCCCCGATTGGGATGTGCAGGTATGCTTTTTAAATCTAGTGTTGCCAACCAGGTGTCTTTGTCTAGCATAGGAAGTAATGGAAGAGTCAGCATCTTGAATTTTGGAATCTCCAGAAAGATGTTTAGAGTAGACCGGTCCAGGATTGGACGCCATGATTAGTCTTTTCCAGGTACGAGAAAAAGCCTGGAGTAGAAACCTTGTCCCTTTTCCTCTTCTGGTACCAGTTGAATAGCCCCCATGCTTAAGAGGGAAAGTACTTGTTTTTGAGCCTCTGCCCACTGATTCGGGGGCAGGTCTGGCCACCTGTTTAGTGATGGCAACGTGTGGAAATGAAATCTGTATCCCTGGGACACTATTTAAAACCCATTTGTCCTGGGTTATGAGTTCCCAGTTCTTTGCATGAAGAGCAATCTTTTCCCCCCCAAAGGGGCGGTCAAAAGATAAGTGCTGGGGAATTTTAAAAAGAAGTCACTGAGACTGTTTACCATAGGGGAGTGTATTGCTATTTCCAGATTTGGAAGTGCAGGCCCCCCCCACTGCTTAGTTCTGCGAGTCCCCTGGGACTGAAACCTGGGGTATTTGCTGTGTCTGGGTTTGGCTTAAGAGGACCTGGAAGGGACTGGAAAGGACCAATTCTTAGTAGGCCAGTGCCTACTAAATCTTGGAGGTTGCACTAGTAAAAAATGTTTCAACAGTTTGCATAGATTTAGCTTTATCTTCCATCTTTTTAAAAACTTCTTCAGCCTTATTGCCAAACAGGCGGCCCTGATTTAAAAAAGCATCCAACAATTTAGCTTTAACATGATCAGGCAAAGATTGCTCCTTAAGCCAAGCATGCCTTCTAAGCACAGACTGAGTAACAGCAGCCCTGCAAGAAGCCTCTAAAGAATCAAAACCACACTGCAAAGTACGTTTTCCAACTTGTTCAGCAGAATGCATTAAATCCAGTAAATCTACTTTCCAGAGTCAGGAATCATCATAATTTTCTGTTTAAAGCAGTCCAATAACATGTTGTTGATATTTTAACATATGAAATTGGCAGTTTAAAGCTCTGACTGCAAAGGTTGCAGAAGTATAAACCTTTTTACCCCATCTATCCAGCACCCTGGAGTCTTTATCAGAAGGGTAGGATTTTTAGCAGTAGAAGTCTGAATGCCCTTGGGCCCCTGAGAAAAAAATAGTCTCTGGATCTGCAACAGGATTTTGAAAAGGAACTTGTGGGACTCAGGAACCCTGTAGTATTGGTCAGGTTTACTAGGAGCCAGAGGGAGGAAATCAGGGGCCAAACTGGATTCCGAGAACACATCAACAATGTCTAGTACAGGAGGTACAGCCTGTCTTATATTGAGGCAGAAGGAAATCCCTAAGCCTTTTTTGAATCAGAAAATTCCTGGCTTTCCCAGTGGAAATGCTCCCTTAATGTAAAGTTTCCCCAAAAGAAAAATCCTCAGGAGGGGAAGCAGAGGGAATGGAATCCTCTGCATCAGAATACTCATAAGTAGGTATGGACAACTCCAGGTCATCAGAAGAAACAGAATCCTGATCAAGATTCATAATCAACTCAGCCCTAGGCTTCTTGGGGGGGGGGGGGCATACTGGACTGCGAATGGGTCTCAGTAGAGGCCTGCTAATCAGATGTAGCGGGCATCAGGTGCTGTGAAAGCGCCTCACCGGTGAACTGGACTGGCTTAGAAGCGCTGTCGGCAGTTTTGGACCTCGGCGGCCCATTTTTGCGTGTTTTTTTTTTCGGAATCCCGGTAAACGGATGGCTAACAGACGACATTTCTGGATAATTAAACAGAGAACCGAAATATTTAGAAACAAATATATACAGACTACGGATAGTGTGCCGATTAAATAAAGCACAAAACAGACAGCAAGGTACGTCGTGGTCAAGGCCTAGGTAAGGAATACAGTACGAATGAAAATCTTTGAGGTATTAGCTTTCCCAAGTAATGCAATTAACTTTTACTGACATCGGTAAGGAGCAAGAAAAAGTTTCCCTAACGGGGTACTTAGCTTTAAGTTGAAGACTTCGGTTCTGAAACTCGAAAACGAAAACTTCAGGAGTCGGCAGACCGGCACTTGCGAACTGCTTCTGCTTCGGGCACCACACGGCAAGAAAGACTGATGTAATGGCGTTGGCTGCATGTTTTATACCCCTGACTACCTGATGTCATGGAAGAAGGGACAGCAAATGACGCAGGACCCAAGACTTTGTTAAATCAGGCTGAGGGCAACCTGCCAGCAGATTACCCAAATGTAATGACTGCAACAGTGAAACACGAAGAACATCCACCATGGCTTTGGGAATGTCTGACTATTCTTGAAGTCCGGTCACAGCTGACAAAAGTGACAAAATGCTTGCCTGCTGATAAGCCTCCTCCCCTGCTACAGTGAAATTTACTACAAAAGTGATTACTATGATGATCACAGATCGGCCCAAACATATCTTCTTGGAACAGAACAAAAGTACCAGCACTTCACAGAAGTGGTCAACATCATTAACTTCACAGCTGTTAAACTAGCCAGCCAAGTCCGTCATTCAAAAAGTATTACAGAAGAGGATTCTTCAAACTTGGGCAAAGACCACCACCTTTAAGGGTCTGTTCAGTCACTGATGGGACAATTCTTCACGCCATGACACAAAAGAGACCAACATTAATCAGGGGGGAGGCGGCAGTTGCACATGTGGCTTAAAGCATTAGTCGATGCTGACTTGACAAAAAAGGCACAAGAAAGTATTACCAAACATGAACATCTTTCTATACAGAAAAGTTTGAGCAGAATTCCTGGCAACTTCAACTACCACTGAAACCCCAGCTGAATGGCTTACCAAAGTAGACAATCTCACCAAGTGATAGCAGACTGCATGCCATAGTACTTGGCTGTTTCGACAGCTGAGACAGAAGGTGCATGGGGTCTATGTTTAACCAAACATTTCCATCGAATGGGTCAACATCGAACCCTCACCAAACATTCATTCATAAATGGGGGAAGTAACTACCCCCCAACCAAAACATTGCCCATCGGTTCCAGTTTACTGAGGCCTAATGCTGAAAAACAAAGCAATCAAATAAAAATATTTAGAAAGCATTCTTTCCTGAAGTCCCGCTATGACAAATCAGATTTCTTCATCTGTTGAAAGGAGAGAGAGTGAGAACACAAACGTCAAAAGGTTTTGACCGGATTGGACAATTAACAAATATGTGAAAAGCAGAGATCCTATCTTGTGAAATCGGAGGGTGGGGATTACAAAACAAACTGCAGACCTCTACTTCCTGTATCATAACTTATCGCAGCACCGTTCCTGTCAAACGGACTCAGTCTCAGAGTGATTCAGACAATGCTCCTGTTCCAAAACGTGTCTGGATTCATATGATTGTTTCTGATAATGTTCATAACATCCCTAAGTGTGAACATTCAGCAGAGGCAATCCCAGTTGCTAACCCCAATTCCAATCTGTGTCACACAAATTGGTCATATTTCCAGATCTAGTGCGAGATACACAGCAACTTGGACAGTTTTATGTATGTGTTTTATGTGTGTGTGTGCGTGTATATATATATATATATATATATATATATATATATATATATATATATACATATACATATACATATATATATATACGTACATGTGTATATATGATTTCACATCTATATATACGTATATATGTACATACATATGTATATGATTTTACATCTATATGTATATGTATGGTTCTACCTGACAAATGCGAAGCATGAAGACCAGACATCGGAAGTGAAGACAGAAGATAAAACGAAGAAGGACAAACCGAATGACCGTGGCAGAACATCGACAATGCAGAAGAAAGAGAAGCTGGTGCTGGACGACATCGGCAAGCGGGGATGACCCGTGCAGTCGTGGACGACGCAGCAGCGGTAATGCGGTGGGTTAGTGGAAGTGGTACAGGTGTGTGTGAGTGGTGAGTTAGGTGGGGGCAGGCAGAGTGTAAGTGGGTTAGGGTTAGGAAAGATAGGGGTTGAGTTAAGTGAGTTAGTTAGGGGGAGGGCGATAAAGGGGTGGGTTAAGTGAGTTAGGGGGGTGGGTTAAGTGAGTTAGGGTTTAGGGAGGCGATAGGAGAGTTAAGTAGTGAGTTAGGGTTAGGGAGAGCGGTAGGTAAGTGTCGCGATAGTGACGGACCTTAGGGTTAGGGTAAGGTTTAGTGTGGGCTTTAGGATTTTTTGGTGTGCTTGTGTTGTGTGTGTGTTTGTGGAATGGGGATGTGTTTTGTTTTTAATTGTGGTGTGTGCAGTGTATGGGGTTTTCGTGTTTGTGTACCGTCGGTTATTTCATTCGGTTATGTGTGGTTTCGTGTTTATGGACTGTCGAATATGTGGTGTCGGTGATGTGGTTGTCGGTGTTGTGTGGTTTCGGCTATGTCAGGTAGAACCATATGTATATATGATTTTACATCTATATATGTACATATATATGTATATATGATTTTAAATCTATATATGCACACGTATGTGTGTACATATATATATATATATACACATATATATTTACACGTGTGTGCATTATACTCAACTTTAGTTTTGCAATTCTGAGGTAATTCTAAACCCTTTTAAGTGCTTTTCTGATGATCATTTTATCAAATATCTTACATTTTAACTATTTATGCTTTTTGTTTGCTCAAACATTTTTGTGCTATTTGTTTGCTTAGTAATGCATTCGGTGCCCTTGTTGCTCTCAGTTCACTTAGTTTGCCTTCACTGTTAACTCTGCACCTCATGGCTCTGAAAAGCAGCCTCTGGAATCCTGGTTCTGACACAATGTTGCTCGTCTAGTCAGGATGAAGTAGATGAACACTGTGGGTTCTGTTAAAGCAGCTTCATTATATACAAACACAAACATATATAAAAACTAGTTGTCTCATGCATTGATGTTCACACTCTGGCTGTACTCAAAATGACACTGAAGCTAGCACGTGCCTGCTACTTATATGTAAGGTCTAAGAAATGCTTCTTAAAGATACAACACGTTACTCTATATCCTCCTTGAGAAATGACTGTACCTACAGCATGTCAATAGTCAAAAGTAATTTTCCATCATACAATTATACAAAACTAGATACATATATACAATTATGTTAAAGTTGTGCATCTCACACTAGGTCTGGAAATACGACCAAATCGTGTGACAATTTGGGTTTAGCAACTGGGATGGTGTCTGCTGAATGTTCAACCTGGGATTGCCTCTGCTGAATGTTCAGCCTTAGGGACATTATGAACATTATCAGAAAATGTAGTGGGAATCAAGACATGTTCTGGAACAGTAACACTGTCTGACTCACTCAGATTTAGAGTCTGTATCACAGGAACAATAATGCGTTAACGATTGTTACAGGAACATAACCATCTTACTATATCCCACCAAATTCTGTATGATCCTGACAGAGGCTCCTGCTCTTCAAGGCCCATTTAAAATCTGCTCTAACAAATGCCTTTTAAGATGCACCAAAGCAGCAATGGCTGACCGTCAAAAGCAACAACACTGGGGACTCCCTATATTCTACTTCAGGTGCAAAGATATGGAATTCCAACCCCACAGATATAAAATCCACAGAAAAAAATATTTTCAGAAAACTCCTCTGGTTCTATTATAGTTATTGGGTATGCAACTGTTCCAACCCTGGTTAGGCTCACTTAATAGGTTAATATCGACTTTGAATCCTCTAAAACAACTTAATGTTACTTTCCATAATGTGTAATTACTGCATTAATCACTGCTGAATATACCCGTATGACTTGTATACTACCAACCATATTGTTTATTGTAACTATGTTTATTTTTGCTACCCTGCTTGATCTACTTGTGTACTGTACTTTCTGTATTCATTGTGGAGCTTTGCAAACTGAATTCACTGCATTAATCTCTGCAGAGCTTTTCTCCTTGGTCCTCTGCCGAAAATGGGATTTATACCTTGTCAGACTCTCCCAGCAAACAAATGTAAAATAGTTGGCCAACACTTCCCAGTCAGCCTTTCCCCCACTGTAGTGTGGTCTGAGTTGGTATATATAGCTGTGGGGGTTGAAGCCCACAACCGGGGTACGTTTGAAATGGTGTTTTGTCTGACGGGGAAGTGCTGACTAGTTACTTTCCCTGGAGGAAAAAAAATGAATGTTCACTGAATAAACATTCGACGCCATTCAATGAAAATGTTACTCAATTAAACAAACCAATCCTGCATAATATTTGGTTACTTAAACTCATTTGATCAAGCCAAATGGGATAAACAGGGATTACCAGCAAAGCCATTAAACTTGCCTCAAGGTTTAGGGGCCTTAAGAGTTACAAAAGAGGGAACACCCCTGAGCATGGGAATTGGAGAATTGGAGAAGGATGCCTGCATTCAACCTATGCAAAACACTTCTCAAATCAATCTGTATAACCTACTTTTGACATAACACATTTCGATCAGATACTTGACAAAATTGCCTATCTAGGATTTCCAAGTACAGAAAATAAAATCACATCTACTATAAATCAATGGGTTAAGAGACGTTCTGCCCTCTTCCCTGAATTTTGCAATTAGTGGTTTTATTGGGCGGAAAAGTGGAAACATTTAATAATCGTACCAACAATAACAATAACTCTACACACTCTACCCTGATGAAGAGAACAAGCGACGGGCCACATTTTCAAATGATGAATAGGTCGACTTTCTAACAAGTTGAACTACCAGAAAACCCTGACCAGAAAGGAATCCAGGCCTCAAGTTCCAAGAGGAGGATGAGACTCAATGACGGACTTAATGATTCCACTCTCACTAGAATGTGAACAGCTACAAAACGCATACAGTGACCGTAGCCTACTGTCAGATACCATCATCTCTCTGCAAATGGGATAAAGGGGTGTGCCATTCAGTTTTTTGATAAACACATTACAGCTTTCTGACTATTGGGGTCTTAATCTCACTCTACAGATTACAATGCAACACTGCCCTGAACTCCAGCTACTTAATCAGGACCACCTCATCAAGAATCGTTCTCTGCCAAAATGACTCAAATACAGCTGTGTACACTAACCATAAATGTAGATGTTAGAGTGTATTCACTGTTGCAGTCATTACATTTGGGTTATCTGCCTGCAGGTAGCCCTCAGCCGGCCTGAATATCAAAGTCTTGGATCCCTGCATTGGATGCCGTCTTCTTCCATGGCGTCAGATAGTCATGGGTATAAACCATGCAGCCAACGCCATTACATCAGTTTTTCTTGCCCCAGACGTCAGGTGACCCCATAATGGGAAGCAATTATATATAAGATTACAACTCCAACAAAAAGCAAATACACCAGAAATCTGAAATACACTACACAAGAAGAAAGGTATAGCCAAGAGAAGTCAGGGGGCTGGAAGGAGGGTAACCAGGACTGCAACAGCGAATACACTCGAACATCTACATTTATGGTTAAGTGTACACAACTGTACTATGTTCTTCGTGTTTCACTGTTGCAGTCATTACATTTGGGTAGATTCCCAAAGCTAAGGAAGGGAGGAGGAAGTTAGAAAGCATTAGGATCAGCTATTAAGCCCTGCAAGACTGCAGTGGCAAAACCACCTCTGGATTTAGAAAAAATAGACAAGTGGTAATTGCTTGGTAAAGCTATGTACAGAGTTCCAGGTAGCAGCTTCTAGGATGTCTCTAGTACGGACACCTCTGAGAAAGGCTGTAGAAGTAGATGCAGCCCTGGTGGAATGTGATCTTATCCCCTGTGGTGTAGGTTTTCCATGGTGCTTAAAGCAGAAACAAATGCAATGGCCGATCCACTTAGAAATGGTTTGCTTTGAAATGGCCTTCCCCTCTGCCCCTACAGCAAAGGCCTACTAGCAACTGTTCAGTTTTTGAGGGGTTTAGTCCAGTCCAAATAAAATCTAAGTTGTCTGTGCATGTCCAAAGAGTGCAGTATTCGTTCTCCTTTGTTCTGTGGATTAGGAAAAAAGGTTGGCAAATTAATGGAATGATTAAGGGCCACAATGGATACCATCTAGGCATAAAGGAAGGATTGGTCCTGAGAGACACCATGTCTGCATGGAAGATGATGAAGGGCTCCACTGCCATGAGAGCCTGAAATTCAGACACTCTTCTTGCTGAAGTGATGGCTAGAAGGAAGGCTGTTTTCCAAGAAAGGAATTTCAAGTCTGTGGTTGCAGCTGGCTCAAAAGGAGGTAGAGTGAGCTTTTCCAAAACAAAGTTAAGGTCCCAGGCTGGAGTAGGGGGTGGCTCTCCTGGGTGGTCTTAAGTTTTTGGCCCCACTGAAGAATTGTTTCAGCAGAGGGAGAGAGAAGAGGGGTGGCTCAGTATTATAATATGCTGAAATTGCTGAGGCATGAATTTTAACAGATGAGAAGGATAGGCCCTTGTGGAGCATCTTTGTTAATTACTGAATAATATGCGGTAAGCTGGACACTGTTGTGCCCAGCCCGAGGCCGGCTCAAGAGAACAGTATCTTTTCCACTTTTCAGCATAGGCTTTTCTAGTACTAGGCCTCCTTGCCTCCAGAATGACATCTAGCACCTGCTTACTGAGGGATGCTATTGGAGAGCTCAGGGAATTAGCCAGGCGGCAAGGTTCAGGGCTTGAAGCTGGGGGTGCAAAATCTGGCCCTCCTGCTGGGACAGCAGGGACGGGGGGGGGGGGGTCTGAGGCAGGTGCCATGGTTCCAGCAGTGACATACTGCGCAAGAGGGGGTACCAGAGCTGCCATGGCCAGTCTGGTGCAATCAGTATTGTCCTTGGTTTGTCCTGTTTGATCTTTAACAGAACTTTCGAGAGGAGAGGCCAAGGGGAAAAGGCATAAACTGAGGCTTTCCCAGGTGAAGGACAGTAAATCCACTTTCCGAGCTTGACTGTGGGGAGTCCTTGTGCAGAATTTGTCTAATTGGTAGTTCTGAGGGGAGGCAAACAGGTCTATCTCTGGGTTCCCCCATTTGTTTCTCAAAATGTTGAATATCTCTGGTTCCAGTTTCCACTTGTGTGGGTCCATGAGATTTCTGCTTAGGTTGTCTGCCAGTGAATTTAGCTTGCCTGGCAGGAATTGAGCTTGTAGTTGCACTTAGTAGCTCAAGGCTGTGTTCCACAGAGCCATGGCTAGTCTGCAGAGAGGATACGAGTGGGCTCCCCCCTGCTTGTTTATGTACCACATAATAGTGGTGTTGTCTGTCCTTACCAATATTTGTCCTGCAAGAATGTGGTCCTTTAAGGCTGTCAGGGAATTCTGTACAGCTAACATTAATTTTTGATTGATATGCAAGTCCATGCGACTCTGGTTCCATTTGCCCTGAATGCACTGCCCTGCCAAGTGAGCTCCCCATGCACAGTCTGACGCATCTGTTAGGGTTTTGGCGGCAGGGGGTAGAGTGAATGGCAGTCCCTTGTGGTGGCAGGCCTCTGCCCACCAAAGGAACTCTGTCTTTATACAAGGAATGATCGGAATCATTGATTTCAGGTCCTGAGAATGTTGACACCATAAGTTTTTCAGATACCACTGTAGTTTCCTCACATGCAGTCTTGCATATGGAATTAGTAGAACGCAACAGGCCATGAACCCCAGGGCTTGCAGGATTTTCCTTGCAGGTAGCTGGGTCTTTGTGACCAGTAGTTTGAAGTAGGCTGTCAAACTTGTTTCTATGGCGCGAGGTAAGCCATCTGGGAAGCTGTGTTCAAGCTTGCTCACAGGAATACAATTTGTTGGCAGGGTACTAGATGAGATTTCTTTTTGTTTATGGTGTACCCCAGTGAGGTTAGCAGTTTCTTTACAAATGCCAGATAATTTAGTACCATGTCCTGGCTTTCTGCCTGAATTAGACAATCGCCCAGGTATGGGTATATTTGAATATTTCTTTGCCTGCAAAATGCAATGACTGGAGCTAGGTACTTTGTGAATACCATGGGTGCAGTATAAAACTGATAGCGCATGTAGCCTGCTCTGAAGCATAGGTATTTCCTGCAAGATTCCCTTATTGGAATGTGCAGGTAAGCTTCCTTCAAGTCTAAGGTTGCCAACCAGGCATCTTTGCCTAGCATAGGAAGCAGCCGATGAAGTGTTAGCATTTTGAATTTGGGGATTACCAAAAAGGTGTTTAGAATAGAGATGTCCAGGATAAGACGCCAGGAGCGGTCTTTTCTGGGTACCAGGAAAAGTCTTGAGTAAAAACCTTGTTCCCTTTCTTCTGCTGAGACAGGTTGAATAGCCCTGAAACTAAGAAAAGAGAACCTGCTGTTGAGCCTCAGCCCACTAATTGGGGGGTAGGTCTGGCCAACCGTTTGGGGTTGGTACGCTGTGGAAGTGGAATCTGCATCTTGGGAAACTAGATTTAAAACCCATTTGTCCTGGGCAATGAGTTCCCAGTTTTCTGCATGCAGAGCGATCTTTCCCCCCTAAGGGAGCAGGCAGTTAAGCAGGGCTTGGAAGGTTTAAGGTTAAGTCATTGTGAGAGTTTTCCACAGGGGGATGTCTTACTACTTCCAGCTTTGGAAGTGGGAGCCCCCCACTGCTTAGGCCTGTGAGTACCTTGAGACTGTAGCCTAGGTGGTCTGCTGTTCATGGGTTTGGACTGAAGGCCTCGAAGAGACCGGAAAGGACCAATTCTTAAAAGGCCAATGCCTACTACATCTGGGAGGCTGTACTTGCAGGAAATCTAACAGTTTGCATAGATTTAGCTTTTTCCTCCATCTTTTTAAGGACTTCACTTCTGCTTTGTTGCCAAACAGACGGTCTTGGTTTAAGGGAGCATCCAGTAATTTAGCTTCAACATGATCTGGCCAATTTTGCTCCTTAAGCCAAGCATGCCTTCTAAGAACAGACCCAGTGACAGCAGCCCTGCAAGATGCTTCTAAAAAGTCAAAACCACATTGCAAAGTTTACCAACTTGTGCAGCAGAATGCATCAAATCCTGTAATTCTTTATTTTCAGCACAGTCAGGAATCAACATCATTTTCTGTTTAAGTAGTCCCATAATATGCTGCTGATACTTTAACATATGAAACTGGCAGTTTAAGGCCTTAATGGCCAAAGTAGCAGAAGTGTATACCTTCTTACCCCATATGGCCAAGGCCCTGGAGTCTCTAAAAGAGGGGGTAGGGTTTTTGGCAGTAGCAGCCTTAATGCCTTTAGGCCCCTGGGAAATGGTCTCTGGGTCCACAGTAGGATTCTTGAAGAGGAACTTGAGAGAGTCAGGTACTCTAATACCAGTCAGATTTTCTGGAAGCCGGACGTAGTGTGTCTGGGGCCAAGCTAGATTCCAAGGAGACTTCATCTACAATGTCCAGGACAGGAGGGATAGCTAAAGGCCTGTGTTGAGGTAGGAGTAAGAATTCCCTAAGCCTCTTTTTGGAGTCAGTAATCCTGGCTTTCCCAGCAGAAATACTCCCCCAAGAGTGATCAAGGTTTCACCAAAAGAAAAATCTTCTGGAGGGGAAGCAGAGAGAATGGAGTCCTCTGCATCAGAATCCTCATAGGTAGATATGGGCAAATCCTGGCAATCAGAAGAAACAGAAATTTCAGAATCCTGATCAAAAGAATCATTAGGAAACTCAGTTCTAGGTCTTTTAAAGGGTGATGGCAGGCTTCCCTAATTAAAGTAATAAGGTCTTCAGCCATTCTTATTTGTTTTTTTAGGCATATGGGCCTGATCATGTGGTTTGGACGTCTGTTTTCTAGGCGTGAGTTGAGTTTTAGGCTTTGAAGATGGCGCTGGTTTGAAATGCAAGTCAGTAGGCCTGAATACACCCTCAGAAGCCTATGCCTGCACATCTGCTCCGGACCCATCCAAGGTAGAGACATCCGCAGGTTCCACAATCGGAGAAGCATCTCGCAGCATTCCGGACTCTGAATGGGTCTCAGTAGAGGCCTGCGAATCTGAAGTAGTGGGTATCAGGGGCTGCAAAAGAGCCTCACTGAGTACTGGCGAACCGACGACTAGCTTAATGGAAGCATCGGCAGCTTTGGACCTATGCGGTCTGTCTTTATCTTTACGTATTTTTGGAATGTCGGTAGTCTGTCGGCTTACCAAAGCCATTTCTGGATAATTAAACAGAGTACCGAAATAGTTTGATGCAAAAATGAACAGACAAAATAGTTCAAGGATTAAATGAGGCACAAAACAGACAGCGAGGGATGTCGTGGTCTGGGCCTAAGCAAGGAAAGCAGTACGAATGAAAATTTTTATGAGGCATTTGCTTTCCACAGGTAATACAATTGTTAACTTTTACTGACATCGGTTTAGAGCAAGAAAAAGGATCACCAACGGGGTACTTAGCTTTTTTGAAGACTTCGGTTCTGAAACTCAAACGAAAATTTTGGGAGTTGGCCGAACCGCACTTGTGAACTGCTTCGGGCACCGCATGGCAAGAAAGACTGATGTAATGGCATCAGCTGCATGCTTTATACCCCGGTCGACCTGACGTCATGGAAGAAGAGACAGCATCCGACACAGGGATCCAAGACTTTGACATTCAGGCCGGCTGAGGGCTACCTGCAGGCAGATAACCCAAATGTAATGACTAGCAACAGTGAAACACGAACATCTGCAAAAGCTGCTGAACATATGAAGTCCAAAATACTAGTGCACCATTTTAAAGCACAAGGCTAAGTGTCTGACAGTCTTGAGAGAACAACACTTGCATTGGACACCTGAGGTGATGTTGCTAGCTACAACACCTGCATTATAAGATAAGCAAACAAATATCCTGAGAAATGTAAAGAGCAAAAGATACAAGTCAGATGCTGCATACGCCCTTGCAACCTTACCCCAGCTGTGACTAATACACTCTGCAGACATAAGGGGAACACAGATGAGTTACTCTACTCCACTAAAAGCAATCCCTTGGATGTCTCCCAGTTTATGGATTACCCTGGCCACAAAAATAAATTACAGGAGTAAAGCCAATGCCACTACCAGATAGTCAAAGTCACCAAGAAACAGCCATACAGGTAAAGCATTCACAGAAATGACACGATTTTACTTTACCTACTCTGACAAGACCGTCTGACAAGTCCTTGATTTTAAGAGTGCATACCCAAACAACTTATTTTCCTACTCTGAAACCCTGCAATCAGGGTAGTCCGGAAACCTGAACCAATACAAACTGTGACATTAGTTTATCTTAATAGACACTTTACACAGACTCAGTTCACTCCAAACCACTACACAGTACCATCCTGTAAACCAATTTAAAAAATGAAGCCCAGGCACTTGCCCTACTAGGAGAAAGACAAATACAAGTATACCAAACTATGA